>NW_026898294.1:0-49556 GCF_033153095.1 Gastrolobium bilobum
CAACCAATGGGTTTCACACCTTTAGGCAACTCAATAAGATCTCAAATGTCGTTGTGTTTCACAGATTGCATCTCATCTTTCATGGAATCAATCCATTTATAAGCATTAGAGCTTTCTAAGACTTGTTGGAAGTTTATTGGATCATCTTCTTTCAAGCTTAAAATATTTTCATGCTCTTGAAGAAACACAACATAATCATCCTGAATTGCATTTCTTCTTTCTCTAGTGGATCTCCTTAATGGCACTTCTTGAGTTTGTTGAGTTTGTTCTATAGGTGGCATAGGGGGTGGTTCATTATTGTCTTGACCCAAAGCAATGTCAGGGACCAAAGCCTGTTCCATAACAATGTCATGAACAGGGACCTGATCATTAGTTGCTTGTTCCGTAATTGCATCTTGTATGATGACAATATTAGGAAGAGAAATATAATTTTCTTCCTCATCAAAGACAACATTCCTTATTTTATCGTCCCCCCCAAACTCAACATCCTTAAGGAATCTGGCATTTTCCGTCTCAAAAAAGGACCTTGTAGTGGGATTATAAAACTTAAAGCCCCAAGAGCGTTGAGCATATCCAACAAAATAACAGTTGATTGTTCTTGAGTCCAACTTTCTTTCATTTGGCCTATAAGGCCTTGCTTTTGCTGGACAACCCCAGATGTGTAAATGCTTTATGCTAGGTTTCTTTCCATTCCATAGCTCATAAGGGGTTTTTGTCACTGCTTTGCTGGGAACCCTATTAAGGATATAAACTGCAGTCTTTAGTGCTTCTCCCGAAAGTGATTCTGGCAATGAAGAATGACTAAGCATACTCCTCACAATGTCATTAAGAGTCTGGTTTCGCCTTTCCGCAACACCATTCATGCTAGGTTTACCTGGCATTGTGTATTGCAGGATGATTCCACACTCCTTTAGGAAGATCGCAAAAGGCCCTGGACGTTGTTCACCTGATCCATCAGATCTACCATAGTATTCACCACCACGATCAGATCTAATGGCCTTAATTTTCTTGCCTAACTGAAGTTCAACTTCAGCTTTAAATTCTTTGAACACATCCAATGATTGTGACTTCTCTCTAGTCAAATATAGGTCTCCAAATCTTGAATAGTCGTCTATGAATGTGATAAAGTATTGTTGACCATTCCAAGAGGCTATAGGAAATGGTCCACAAATATCCGTATGAATCAATTCTAAGATGTCTGAAGCTCTGTTGAAACCTATTTTCCTTATGTTTGTCTGTTTCCCCTTTATGCATTCAATGCACACCTCAAAATCATCTAGATCAAGGGGTTCAAGAATTCCATCAGTCACAAGCCTCTGAATTCTCTGTTTAGAGATATGACCTAAACGCTTGTGCCACAGAACTAGTACCAACAAACTAAAGTGAGAGTCATACCCTTCTTTTCGCGCCATGCCTTGTATTTGGAACACTCTTTCTTCATGTGTCCAGATTTCTTACAAAAGAAGCAGGTGAATTCCTGGTCCTGCTTCTTTGGCAAAGCATCCGCATTATCCTTAGCTCTCTTTCTTTTCTTGTCTTGAGAGGTTGATGCCAAGTGAGCACTATCAGTCTTCTCTTGCTGTAACCTTTCTTCCTCTTGCACGCAGTGAGAAATGAGCTCATTAAGAGTCCATTTTTCCTTTTGAGTGTTATAACTCACCACAAATTGACCGTATTGTGCAGGAAGAGAGATAATAACTAAGTACATGAGCAACTCAGAGGGAAGCTCTAACTTTAATGCCTTTAGTTTTCCAGCAAGATTAGACATTTCCATAATGTACTCCCTTATGTTTCCCTTTCCTTTATAGCTCATGTTTATGAGTTTGGACAAGGTTTGACCAATTTTAGCCTTTTCATTTCGAGCAATTATTGCTCGAGTTCCTTCAGAAACAACTTGGCATCAGTAGTCTCAACAATTGAGCCCCTAAACGCCTCCGGAACGGAACGTTTCATGATCATCAGACACATGCGATTTGAGCGTTCCCACTTCTCAATTTTATCCGTGTTTGGATTTTCCTGAGTGGAAGTGGGTTTCTCAGTCCTTAGTGCATTGTCGAGATCCATGCAGCCGAGAACAATTTCCACATTCTCTTTCCACAGCTTGAAATTTGCCCCATTAAGCATTGGAAGCATGTTCATTTGAGCAACATAATTGGGCAGCGGTAGCAGAAACTATACAGAGAACAAAAAAAAAGATAGCATACTAATAACATGTCATATCATATATATTCATACACGATATAGACAAATAATCCGAAGTAAAATGAGTTTATTATAAGATACCTAACACAACATTAATATTTAGTCTGTGGACAAAAATATCAACTTGTAAGTGGTACTCTTAATGTAGTAATCAAACATTGACAATAAGTCCTGTCAAATCATAGCCTTCCTGTGGGCCGACTATGAATTACATGGAGAATTCTTGATAATTATCACATATTTATTACCACAGGTATGTTTGTTACTTGGCCAAATAATAACCTTCCTGTGGGCCGATCACTATCTGCATAAGCAATAAACACACACATGATCACACAACATATGTTATTTGGCCAAACAATAACTTTCCTGTGGGCCGATTATTATTTGCATAAATAAGATATATTTATATGACCAACCTATTTGAAATCAAATTAACCTTTATAAATTTGGCCACTTTGGCGGCTAACAAATCTATCATATTCAATTTCAAATAGAAACCTTTAGGGATAATAAACACATTTAAAAATAAAATAACAACAATAAAGAAAATTATTCTTTATTAATTCTCAATGTATATATATATATATATATATACATATTGTATCATTATATCATTATATCAATAACAATAAATACCTTTTCATTATAAGGCTTAAAACTAATGCACAATCGACGCATATGTAAGCTTTTTCAAATGAAAACTTGAAAATGATACACACAATAAATACCTTTTCATTATAAGGCTTAAAAATTAATGCACAATCGACGCACATGTAAGCCTTTTCAAATGAAAGCTTGAAAATGATGCACACAATAAATACCTTTTCATTATAAGGCTTAAAAATTAATGCAAAATCGACGCACATGTAAGCCTTTTCAAATGAAAGATTGAAAATGATGCACACAATACCCAAAAATTTAAATTTGGCTTTTGACAAAGAATATGAAATATAAGAAAAAAAAAATTCCCAAAACCAAAGACCTTAAACATTCGATTTCTTTCAAACTATAAGTCCAAAACATTCTATGAGAATTAATTGTTCATTTAAATTTGCAATTCAAACAACAAACCCTAATTATAAAGCCAAATTTTTTTCCAAACATTCCATCTTTAAGAAGATTCAAAAGTTTAAATAATAAACCCTTATTAAACTGCGAATTCTAGATTTTCAAAAGATTGTAACTTTTGTTCCAAAACCAAAAATTACTGTCAGGGAACAAAAATAACACTATATAGCTAATACAAAATACATGAGATGGAACCCACATTCAAAAAAACAGTAAACTTTATGCCAAAAGACAATAAAACAAAACTTTTCATGATTCATCATATATAAAAATCACAAAACTTAATTCCCTCATGATTCAGTATGATTATGGCTCTGATACCAATTGTTGGAATTTTTTTTAATTCCTCTAAACCTTTTGGTGATAACTATCACCTACAAGCCAAACTCCATCATACCAAATCATAAAGAAATAAGAACATAAAGGTGGAGACATACATGTCTCCACTGCAGCGGAATAACTTCGATCTTGTCTCTTGGGGTTTGTGGTCTTCCTCAGTCAAATCACCCTAAAACCAAATTCCTTAGTGTGCGGTCTCTCTTGATGGGGAAGAGAAACTAGGGTTGTTATTTTGACGTCTTGGGGACCATAACCGTTATAGTGTTTTTATCTTTATTGTTGGGCCAATAAGCTCCCATTATACCTAGTTGGCCCAACATCGATATCCACTCATTCAACCCATACTCACTTAGGAATCTATTTGGGATTATTTAACTGATCACTTTAATTTACTCAATATATATAAATAGCACAATATAATTATTAATATAATATGTAACCCACAATGATTATTAGAAAATATAATTTCCTAACATGATTATCTTAGAATGGCAGAGTACTGGTGCTTCCAACTAGTATTTGGACAGAAGTGGGCTATAATGGAACTTTAGTATGTGTTCTCTCTTAGAGATAGAGATATCCAGCCCAATAGACTGGTCATTTGATTTTGGATCTAGTGCCCTCTCCAAAGTATCTATGGAAGAGATACCCTTGAGTCAAGCAGATCAATGTGCACAATATACTATTAATGGCGTTAGCCAATGGGGTGTGTGTGTGTACAGTGACAGCATAACAGTAAGAGAGAGAGTGTGTGACGTACCTTTAGGATGTACCTTTTATTTATAGAGATTACCTGTGGGTAATATGGTGTGGGCCTTTAGCGCCTCTGATAAGGGCCCAGGCCTGTTCGCTATGCTGTCGTATTAGGATTAGTATCCTTGATGGATATCTATCCATAATTATATTAGATTTGAACCTTGGATTACCCCTTATTAGGCCTGTCATTCTATGGGCCCTTTATACGAGTCCATAACAGTTGCCCCTCAGCCAGGCTACCTGGGTGTCCGGGTTGTCGGGGTGAATTTTTTGTTCAGGTTTTCTGTTAGGCTGAGAGCGTTTGAGTTTTTTGTAAACTCTCTACATACATCTTTCATGACCTGAGGTTTTTCGACCGGGGTCCTCATTGCCCCTTATCTAGGTGGGTTGAGCATAAACCTAGGAAAACACATCACGCATTCCTACGCCGAGTTTGGAATGTGCTTGAATAGTTGGGATCCAACTGGAAAGCTGTCCCTGAGCATCATACCTTACGCGTATGCTCTGAGTTTATAGTTTTTCGAGCTGGGAATGATTTTCCCTAGTCAGTTATGTGGACGGGTTATGCATGAACCCGACGAGATACTCTACATATGTAATCGGGTAATAGATGTGCTTGAGTGGTTGGGATCCAACTGGCGAGTTGCCCCAAGCATCAGTCGTGTAACCCGGCTAAGAGCTGTCGAGTACACGTGTCATCAATCTCGTGCTGATTTATAATCAGTACTCATTTCATTCTGACATGTGCTGTTTGCCGCGTTTGTTAGCGTGCTGCAGCCATTTTATGCCATTTTTGTGTTTCGTGCGCAATTATTAGGAGCGTCGTTTCAGGCGTTTAATCATTTCTTTTTGAGTGCAATGACGCTGATGCCTCTGACCCTTGCCATCCACGACTGCTGCAGTTACCATGCATGATTGCTTCGGTTATCGCTCATGATTGTTGTGGTTACCACTCGCGAGTGAAATGACTTTAGCACCCCTGACCTTTGCATTCGTAACCACCGTGGTTGCTACTCATGAGTATATAAGGCTTTCGCCTCGTATTACCTGCTTTCATTTTCATTCTGAGCATTGTGTAAAAACTTCTTTCCGCGTCTATTTTTCTGAGTATCAGCATCTCAAACCCATTTCTCCCATAGCCTTGCAAGTTCATTCCTTTCTTCATGTACCTCACTTGCCTTTTCATTTTTATTACTTCTTTCTTGAGATGCTTGCATTTAGCCATTTAATTTTGAACATGCTTTTTCAATGCTTCTTCGACTTTTAACTTTTCGTTCAGCATATGTCATTTTGTTGATTTCTTTTCTTTTTTCGTTGTATCAACGTTCTGTGTTCTTAGAGGGTTGCATATTGCCTCCCTTCTGGAATTTTGGTGTTCTTCATCTTGCCTTTGTCATCTTTCTTTTGTTTCTTTAAACCTTAGTATCGTCTGGATTTTTAACAAAATGAAGGGGGAAAACCCTCTTTCTTCAGTTCTGTGTTGTGAAGGGAAGAAAGAGGAAGATTCTTAAACCTTAGTGTCGTCTGGATTTTTAACAAAATGAGGAAGATTTTGTGAAAAATATTTCCCTTGATGCCCGTTTCTGGTTGTGGGGGATTCCAAGGACTGAAGAGGAAGAACGCGAAGCCATGCTTTGTGGTTACCGCGATGGTAGATCCCTAAGGAGGTCCGGGTTGTTTGATGGAAGATTAGGGCAGAGCCGGGGTAGTGGTTCGTCCATCCGAGGTAGGAGTCGTCTTTCTGTGAGCGGACGTACTCCCCAGCATTTTCCCTAAACCGGATGTAAGCCCTTCAATAGTTCACGTATAACTCACTCTCGCTGTTCATCAACCATCTGGGATTTCCGTCGGTCTTCCCCTATCCAGAAGAGTGCTCCTTGTTACTCTTGTGTCTATCTGAGTTCCAACCTTATTGAGAAAGGATGTGACTCTCTGGCCGAGTCTACCTTGGCTAGCTACCGGCATGGAGATATTCCGGGATCTACCTCTGCATCTGGTGAGGCAGATGACCCCATTATGATCTCAGATATGCCAACTTCTTCATCTTCTAGTGATTCCTCTTCTAGTAACATTTTTTATTTAGGTATTGCCCATTTTCTTCTTCTGATCAAGTTATTTTCTTTGTTTTAGGTTTTTATGGCATCTCCCCCCAAAGGTTGTAGAAGAGTCAATTCTACTAAGTCATTCCCCGAGTGTCCTCCTGCCTATTTAGTATCCCAGTTTCCCTGGGTTATTTATGAGGTTTTAGGTACCACTTTCGAAATGAGTTCGGGTGATGTGGCTGGTCTCCCCATTGGGGAGTTAGAGAATTATGATATAATCCCCCACGACAAGACGAACCGGTTTGCTCTGGGGGAACTTCAGAAGAACCTTGTTTCTTTTTCTTCTATCGGGATGTCGTGACCCAAATTGGCATCCGGTTTCCTTTGACTGAGTTCCAAATAGACCTTCTCAATCATCTTCAAATAGCTCCCACCCAACTCCACCCCAACAGCTGGGGTTTTATTAAGGCTTTTGAGCGTTTTTATGCATACCGTACTCTTACTTCTTCTGTCTGTGTTTTCTTTTTATTTTTTCAAGTCCTTACCTCTCGAACTGGCCGTGAACCGGCAGAACGAAAAGGTTTGGTTACCATCCGAGGTATCCCCGGTCGCAAACTCTTTCGAGTTTACACCGATTCTTTCAAGAACTTTAAAGATAAGTTCTTTAAAGTTTCTGCACATCCCGATAAGAATGTATAGTTTCTTGGTATCTGTGGTACCGAGGATGTAGAGAGAAAATTTCCCTTGTACTGGTCATTTGATCATTATCAACTTCCCCCTTCAAGCTACCGCTTCAAAGAGACCGAGTTGAATCCTACAGATATCAATAGTATAATTGCCATTGGTACATATTTCCAATCACACAAACATGCTAGTGTTGCATCTCTTCTTTTCAAATCGCAAGAGGAGCTCGATGCTGAACTAAGTATGACTCATTTTTGCCATTGCATGCATACTCGTTATTTTGCATCTAATATCTTGTTTTATTGTTTCTGATTTGCAGTTCCTAGCATGGAGAACCTGTAAAATGAGCCCCCAAGCTGGCTGGCCGTTTTGACTCAGCAAAAGGAAACTTCTGCCGAGTTGCCGAAAAAAAGGAAGGCGTCAGAGCTTAAGAAGACGGCCATTACTAACAAACCTAAAGGCATACCAGCTGATAAAAGTTATGTCGCTTTTGGCAATGCCAAGAATAAGGGGAGCCCTACTGATACTAGTGCCCCTGCCTCTTCTCAGCGAGTAATGAAGACTCCCCCCTCCTCTATCTCCCGAGATAGTCAAAAATGTTGTTTGGCTTTCCAGGATGAACGGTGTTCTTCGAGATGCGATTTGCGCTCCAAAAACCTTTTACAACTCCTCTCCTCTTATCGTAGTCCAGATTAAAGAACTGGAGGAGATGGAACTTTGTTGTGTGAAGATGGTCGGATTGGTAAGGCCTTTGCTTTCTCTTAAGCAAAAATATCTTCGCACTCTAAATGAGGCAGCTGCATCCCAAGATGAGAGAGCCAAGACATAAGCCGAATTGCAGAAGGTGAAGGCGGATTTCTCCTCTTTGAAAGAGGAGCATGGCCAAACTGTTGCTGACCTGGCCAAAACAAAGGAGGGCTTCACTACTTTTCAGCGGGACTACACTCAGCTTCGAAGCTTGCATACCGTCGATGGCCTGAGGATGAAGGAATTTCGGATTAAGTATGAGAAGTTGGAGGAGGCTGATGCTAGTGCTCAGCTTTACCGGGGTGAACTTGAAAAATCCATCACCGGTTCCTTCTATAATGCCTTAAGCCAACTTCAAGTCCTTAATCGAGATTTTCCTTTGAATGTGGCCAGCTTGAATGCTCGTGCATATGTCAGCAACGACCAAATTATTCCCCCTCCATCTGCATCTCCAACAGGTGACTCAGTCACTCATACTGAGGGAGGAGGGACTGTCGTGGAAGAGGGTGTACTCGGTCCACTGAGGTTCTTACGATGTTAGAGGAGATCCCGGGGACTCAGCCCACTGAGGCTCCTTCGGTGCCAGAAGCGACCCCTGCTGAATGAAGGTCCGAGAAGCCGGTTATCCTTGTAATTTTTGTTCTTCATTTGGTGCTCTTGAGCCCCTTTTTAATTTGTCTTGAATATTGCCGTGGTGTTCCCTGGCCTTTCATAACCCTTTTTTAAAGTTCTTTAATTAACTTCATATTTTGTTCCACATGTTGATATTTCCGTATTGCATGTTCCTTTAAAAACATAGATGTTTTTGGCCAAGTATTGAAGTTTGTCTTCTTTTCGGGTTGCCTGAAGCCCTTGTTACATACTTTCCTCTTTTTCATTGAATGTATCATCAGCATACAACTTGAGTCTGTACCCGTTAACTTTGAAGGAATGGCCATGTTCAATTCCTTATATCTCAGAAGCTCCATTTCCTGCATCTTTCACTATCTGGTATGGGCCAGTCCATCTTGATTTGAGCTTTCCTGGGAACAGTCGGAGCCTGGAATTGAATAATAACACTTTTTGACCAACCTTGAGCTCTCTATTCCTAATCCTTTTATCGCGCCACTTTTTCATCTTTTCTTTATACAGCTTGTTCCATACGTGTTTCCTCTGAACTCTTTTAGTTCTTCAAGCTGCAACAATCTCTTTTTGCCCATTGCTTTCTCATCTATGTTAAGTGCATACACTGCCCAATATGCTTTATGTTCTAACTCTAGAGGCAGGTGACATGCTTTGCCAAATATTGAGGTTGCTCTTCTTCCGGGACACACCTCCTTATCATTTAGTATGCACATCTTTTGAATAATAAAGGTCCATCCCAGAGAAGCTCCTGCAATCATGAAAAAATTTCTTTTTCTGCATCCTGTTGGCTTCATATTCTAATCCTGCTGCAAGGAAGTTAGCTATATCAGTAAACCAAGGAACGTCAATGTCTTTGTCATGGATAACAAATAATTGTTCGTCAAGGAACGTCTCCTTGATGGGTAGTCCAACTTCAATATGTTCTAATCTGGACAGGTGATCTGAAATTTGATTTTCACATCCTTTCTTTTCTTTGATCTCTAGATTGAATTCTGGCAATAGTAGAATCCATCTTATTAATCATGGTTTTGCCACTTTATTGGCAAATAGGTATCTGAGAGATGCATGGTCAGTATGAATAATGACTTTGGATCCCATAATATATGGCCTGAACTTTTCGCAGGCATATACTACAGCCAATAGCTCTTTTTCAGTGACCGTGTAGTTCACCTGAGCTTCATTCAAAGTTTTGCTGGCATAGTATATGCTACGAAAGAGTTTATCCTTTCTCTGGCCCAAAGGGTAAGTTCCAGTTCGGAGGTTGAATAACAGGTGTGGTGACTAACTTGTTTTTCAAAGCTTCAAAAGCTTTCGGACAATCAGGGTTGAACTCAAATTTCACATCTTTTTCCAACAAATGGCATAGAGGTCTAGCTATTTTGGAGAAGTCTTTAATGAACCTTCTGTAGAAGCCTGCATGCCCAAGAAATGATTTAAGATTTTTAACACTGATAGGAGGTGGCATCTTTGCTACTGCTTCCACTTTGGCTTGGTCTACTTCTAATCCGTTCCTGGAGATTTTATCTCCTAAGACAATTCCTTCTTTCGCCATGAAGTGGTATTTCTCCCACTTAAGAACCAGATTAGAAGAGAGACATCTTTGCAGGACTTCTTATAAGTTAACCAGACGGTGATCATATGATGTTCCCAAAACTGAGAAGTCGTCCATGAAAACTTCAACTCCTTCACCTATTAGATCAGAAAAAAGAAGAAGAAAACATACACCTTTGGAACATTGCTGGTGCATTACATAATCCAAAAGATATCCTTCTGAAAGCAAACGTTACGTGGGGACAAGTGAAGGTGGTTTTGTGTTGATCTTCTGGTGCTAAAGCAATTTGGTTATATCTAGAATAACCATAAAAAAATTAGAAGTATTCCTTACCTGCTAGGTGGTCCAACATCTGATCTGTAAAAGGAAGTGGAAAGTGGTCCTTTCTGGTAGCATTATTGAGTTTTCTATAGTCCTGACGAATTCTCCATCCTGTGACTTTTCTGACAGGGATCGGTTCATTTTTTGCATTCAGTTCCACGGTTATGCACCCTTTTTTGGGAACACACTTGACAAGACTTACCCAATTGCTGTCCGAAATAGGATATATGACTCATGCATCTAACCACTTGATGACTTCCATTCTAACCACCTCTTTCATAATAGAGTTTAATCTCCTTTGATGCTCTACTGAAAAACTGTTAGGATAAGTCAATAATATTTTATGCATACAAAAAGAGAGACTGATACCTTTAAGGTTTGCTATGGTCCTGCTGATAGCTCCTTGGTACTTTTTTAGCTTGCTAATCAGTAGTTCTTCTTGTTCCATTGTGAGGAATGAGGAGATGATGATAGGAAGGGTATTATTGCTCCCCAGATATGCATATTTCAAATGCTGAGGAAGAGGCTTCAGTTCTAAGTCAGGAGGATGTTCTGCAGATGGTCTTTTGACTTGCTTTTCTTTTTCGGTTCTTTGCAAAGGTTCAGGTTTTCTTTCTTGCAGATATGGAATCTATTCCTCCTCTTGTGGAATTTTTTCTTCTTCTGTTTCTTCATCGTATGAGTTCATGTTGATCTGGTAATCTGACATAGTGATTACAGAACATTCTTCCAGATCTTCTTCTTCATCATGGAATTTCATTGCCTTGATGACATTGAATTTGATCTCATCATCATGTACTCTAATGGTAAGTTCCCCTTTTTGATATGTTGTTACGCTGTTTTATGAGTGCAAATGCCATATGATATGTATGTGGGGTGTTCCACCTAGACGGTAATCCCTGAGTATGTGGAGACATACAAGATGGTAACTCTGTGGGTGAGGTACAAGAGAGGAGCCTTGTACTGTGAGTTGTAGGCATACGTAATTCCTACCTTTTATTCTCTGGCCAGTAGGATGCATACACACATGACATAGACATATGCTTAATTGCATGGATATATGTCATTATACTGTTATTATCTTTTGAACTTATATTGCACATGTAAGTGAGTTTGGGGTGGAGAGATCCTTGAGGACCCCTTGTCTTACTGAGATTTCTTTTAGAGATTTCACCCCGTGTGGGTTACATTTTCAGGTACAGGTTCCTCTGAGGCTGAGACCTCTGGTAGTAGGATGCTGGAGTTGAGCTGATTGATGCATGTTTCCTTATTGCCATAATATCATATGATTATGCCTGATTCCTATTATATGGCTATGATTTAACTATGTTGTTTTATTTGGTGAGCATGGAGGTTGTCCATGCCATACTGGTATGAGTTATGTTTATTTCAGACTTGAGTTATAATATGGTATCAAGATATTGTCTGATCTACATGTTGTAGTTCCATGACGTGATACTTATATATGATATGAGGTTATTCAGTGTAGTTTTATTACAATTTACATACAAGAGATGTCTTGAAAAACAATAAGTTAATCCACTTGGTTAATATAATAAATTTCATAATTGGAAAAGTTAGCTTCCGTATTTATTGAGGTGCGTTATTACCATTTGTATGTTTAATACACCGGGTGCACACAGGGTGTTACAAAGCTCGCCAAAAAGGCTCTAGAAGAAGTTGAGGGCAAAAGCGGCGAGCGGCAAGAAAGTGAAGAAAGATATAGGGGAAAGGACCCGGTTGTTTCAAAATGAAAAAAATTTCCCTCCGCTGATGAATTAGCCAAGAGGGCTAATAGGCACCTTGTTATTTGTGATGCTGATGACCGAGCTCTTTCAGCCTCTAAAGATCAAGCTTCTTTCGGATCGGAACCAACGGGGGAAAACGAAAAGGAGGAGGGACCGCAATGACTTCTCCAAAGAAAATCAAGGTTGTTGCCTCTGGGGAAGTCAAGTTTTGGATCTCATCATGGGGGTCGCTAGTGATTCTACTGATGTCGGTCAAACTTCATCTTCATTTGTGCCCATTGCCCTAGTTAGCACTTTGGGGATATCCGAGGGGGATATTTCTTCTATCACACTTCCAAGGTTCCTTAACGTGGTATGATCACCCAAATACGAGTTGTCGATCTTTCTTTGATCCGAGTTTTCGGGCAGGATATCTATGGTGTGATCGCCCAAAGTGTTGATGTGATCATTGTTTGTCTTCAAGCTATTAAGCTCGTGGCTCTGGCGTAATATTTTGGGAAAGATAAACTAATTGCTGCTCTTCAATGCAAGATTGATGAGCTTACTTATGACATCGATCGGCTCAAGAAGGAGGTCAACACCCTTAACTCTTACAAAAAGGTCTTGGTGGATAGCAAGACTTCTTTGGAGCTATAAAAGGCCAAATAATAGTTGGCGGCCAGTTTTCAGAGGACTAAGGAAGCTTTGTAGAATGCTCTGTACGACATGAAAGGGATAAATTGAGGATTGTAGAGTAAAGGCAGCACTGAAGGAAGTCTTTGTTGACTTCTTCAAACACATGGTCAGTCAAATTGCCCTTTGCAATGGGTAGGTAAAATTGTAGCTTGATTATATCGACCCCACGTATGTCGTGAGGGGTAATTGCCTAGTGGAGGAACAATGAGATGATTCTTACGAAGTGATCATGTACTTTGGTCCAATGGTTCCTCGCGTTGAGGTCGAAGATAATTTGGCGGGCGGCCAGAAAATGGATGAGGTTGTGATCGTAGCGAGCGATGATGAAGCTGGTATGGTGGGCGGCCATAATCAAGAGGAAATTTGAAAGACTGGAATATCAATTTCTCTTGTATTCTTTTTTTCTTTTATTGGCGAGTTGGTATACCGACACTTATGATTTGTATCTGATAATTCTCTAAAAGAGAGTTATTTTTATGCTTAATTGTGATGTTTTGGTACCATGGATATGCATAATTCTCTTGATTTTGTATGATTAATGCATGAATTCTATGTTTTCTTGATTTTAATGAGAAATATATTAAGTGTGGGTATTTGAAGATAAATTGAGTGTTGGGACCAATTATTGCATTTGCTATTTTATTTGAGGTCAATGCTGTAGCATCGGAAAGCAATGTTGTAGCAGTGTAGATGAGGTCAGCAGTGTATATGGTTGACATCATCACCATGAAGCTATGGATCCAAGCCCAAATTAATGGAGAAAGCTTTTGAACGCGTAAACAGGGACCTGATCTGATTACGAACTCATGGATCTTCAAGGAATCATAATCCAATCTCCAACAAATCAGCGCTCACAAATCCAATTCAAATCTGAATTATATTTGGAAAGATTTGGAGAAGATATGCAGCAGCATGTTCTGTCAGCATTACAGCAAAACAGAGACATATTCTCAATCAATCACAAGGCAGATTCGAATGAGATTTGCAATGGATATGAAGAGCTCATTGAAGCCCAAAGCATTGGAATATATAAAGAGAAGAAACCTGCACACGAGAGGCACGCTGGAAATGTTTTAGACACCCAATTGAAGGCATATTTTAGAGAGAGAAAGTGGGGAAACACTTGGAAGGAATTTGAGGGTTCGTTGAGAGATATCCAGCGAACCAAAGGAAGGAGCTAGGGATCAATAGAGAGATCATTGAACCCAGTAACTTGTTGCATTACTCCGGAGGTTGAGGCAAGGTTGATGGTGGTGGAGCTCTCGGTTTCTGCGAGAGAAGTGCCACAGGCAACGTCCCTCTTTTTCTTATCTTAGATCTATCAAAACTTATTCTTTCTTTGTTGTTTCTTTCCATCCAAGTATGAGCTAAATTGTTAGGATTTGGTGATAGAGTACCCTTATTGTGATGTAATCAGAATTTCCAAAACTTTGTTGCATGATTTTCCTTTCAGTTGTTTAATAAAGTGTTAAATTGTCTCTAATCTTGTTAATTCATCGAGAGAGAGTTGCAAGATAATTAGGATTTAGGCTATAGAGATATAGGTGAGGTACAAGAGAGGAGCCTTGTACTGTGAGTTGTAGGCGTACGTAATTCCTACCTTTTATTCTCTGGCCAGTAGGATGCATACACACATGACATAGACATATGCTTAATTGTATGGATATATGTCATTGTACTGTTATTATCTTTTGAACTTATATTGCGCATGTAAGTGAGCTTGGGGTGGAGAGATCCTTGAGGACCGCTTATCTTACTGAGATTTCTTTTAGAGATTTCACCCCGTGTGGGGTACATTTTCAGGTATAGGTACCTCTGAGGCTGAGACCTCTTGTGGTAGGAGACCGGAGTTGAGCTGATTGATGCATGTTTCCTTATTGCCATAGTATCACATGATTATGCCTGATTCCTATTATATGGCTATTGTATTGGAGACATGATTTAACTATGTTGTTTTATTTGGTGAGCATGGAGGTTGTCCATGCCACATTGGTATAAGTTATGTTTATTTAAGACTTGAGTTATAATATGGTATTAGTTGTCTGATCTACATGTTGTAGTTCCATGATGTGATACTTATATATGATATGAGGTTATTCAGTGTAGTTTTATTACAATTTACATACAGGAGATGTCTTGAAAAATAATAAGTTAATCCACTTGGTTAATATAATAAGTTTCATAATTGGAAAAGTTAGCTTCCGCATTTATTGAGTTGCGCTGTTACGGTTTGTATGTTTAAACCTTACCAAAGAAATTCACACCTAGCTCGTCATTTCCCGTGAGATTTCTCTCCGATGAGAGTTCTCATGATTCTCTAGCGATGTCGTCGTTGCCGAGATTGATGCTTTTATTCGTCATCCACGCCAAGGAGATGCCCCAAACATTCGTCTTTGAACTGCAATATTCGTTGCCTAGTTCTCTAAGCTTGAGTCGGAGGTTTCTGAATTGCAACCCTCCCTCCACCATCGTCTTTGCAAGATCTCAGAATTGCAATTAGTGTGAATCTTGGGCAATCAAAGGTTTCAAAATATATTGAATCATTTCTCTGATCACTTGGTGTTTTGATATTATTTTTTTTGGTTTTGTAGGTTGAGAAGAATACTTTGACTTGTGTTGTTTATCCAAGGTTCCTAATTGATTCTCTCTGTACAACCTGTTTCCATGTTTGACCTCGTCCAAAATTTTCTAAGATGCACAATAGTGAATTGTTAATTTAAATTCGAGATTCCATGGTTTTGTAGTTTTTCTTTTCTGCATGTATAATTTGGAAATTTTAGCCGTCTGTACTTGCAAACTTGTTCTACGAATTGGAGAGAAAGATAGTTTTGTAGTTGATATGTTATTTTCTTTCTACCTTGGCACATTATCTCTTTGTCTGTGAGCAAGGAAAAAATATTGGCCTATAGTTATTTTATTTTTTATTACAATATAGATTCCCTTATGTGTGATTGTTGCTTGGATTATGGATATCTAAATGGACCTTAACTTCAACCTAATAGAGACATTTTCTCTTGCTTTGGCAATAATAGCCACTGCTTTCACATTACAGGTACACTTACTCTCATTTTAGCTGGCAGAAACATCCACTACAAAAAAAAATCTGTAGTGATTTATGTAGGTCAAGGAGCTACAGACCAAATTGAGGAAAAATTGTATTGAAGTAGAGAACAAAAGGTTTGATCATTTACTTCTGTATATTTTTTTTCGTAAAATTGTATTGTTTTTACGATTTGTTAACATAGATGATAATGACATTGAAATGACTTGTATGCACTCTTCTTTCTGTCCTTTATTTTGCCTTATGTTTTGAACTCTAAAGTGTATTTCATCGGTATTTAATGCTGCCTTTTTCAAATTACGCGATTGATTTGGTAAATTTTTTCATAAGTGCATCCAACTTGTTTTCTCTTCTAATAATTATTGGGCTTAGAAAAGTTTTATCTATTCAAGCCGGTTCCATTTAATAAATTTACTCTTTTCCAACAGGGATGCAAGAGAGTTGAATAGACAAAGATAAGTTAGAAAAAGTGAAACTCTTTTGGGAGAACAATTATTAAGAATTAGATTTTGTTTTAAAATGCCTAAGTGATATTATGGATCAATCATTGAATTAAAAATGCATAAGTTAAAACCATATATATACATCCATTTTCTATTAGATTATTCTTGTTCTACACTAGTCCATGGGAAGAGAAGAAAATCAATTCATTCAAGAAATTATTTATGGATCAATCATTGAATTATATGGCATATTTTATTTTGCATTGAAGACGAAATTTAGTTATTATGGTTTATGAGAAGCTTCTTTCTTCATTATAGATATTATGTTTGGAGTTATTACAAGAGTTTTAATGAAAGCTGAAGGTGTTTCCTTTTAACATCTTTATCACACTACTAAAAGTAGTCACTTTGAAGCCTATTGGGATATTCCAAAGATCATAGAACTGAGGAAGAAGTTTAAAAATATCAAGCAAATATTCAAGTGACATGTGTTTTCTAATTTTTCTAGGTATACTGTTACTGATTTCCATATTCTGCTGTTTCTGGAAATCTCTCTAGGCACTACAATATGAATTAATTTTAATTTAGGTTGCTCTTCTGCATTTTTTTTTTGTATATTTTGTTTTGTGATATGTACTTAACCTTACTAGATATGGAAGTGGTTTTGTCCCAAGGAGGCTGTGTAACTGGGTTTCTCAATTTTCTGTTTTTGTCTCAGCTTAGGTACTTGAAAGGAGACAGAAGAAACTAATTTGCTATAGCAGTTGTCTGATGCCTGCTTGGTTGTTGTTGCATTAGACCCTATTGTAAGGGAAGAGTTAGTAAATAATTTCTTCAATTGGGAGCTTACTTCGTATGATCAATTTTTTTAAGGATTTGGTATGTTATATATATATATATATATATATAACTTTAATTTTGTGTTTGTTTATTCATAGAGATCTTGCCAAATGTCTGTAAGTTTGACTTTTTTATTTTCTTTTTTCCATCTTTAAAACTAGCAAAGTTGGATTAAATTGAACGAAGATATGCGTGGATCAAGTGCCGGATGAGGTCAAATGAAGAAATTTGGAAAATCTTTCCATCTTCATGGCATGTTTCTTGTCGGCTTTGTATCCTATTCTATAAGAAGACAATGTATGGTATTTATTTGTTTATAGCACCATATAGCAATGGACCTTCTATGCTTTCTCCATTAAAATAAGCTATGGCCATCGTGAAACAGATTACTTCAAGTTAGTTGTGAAATGACATTTTGATTTATTGAATATGAATATTTTTACTACTACAGCTTGGAAAGTTATTTAGACTTCATTTTCCCCTTCTGTCTGATATTGAATTTTTAACGTCAAAATTGAGATATTTTCATTGTATATTTCATATGTGGTATGTTTACCACCCCCTCTCTCTCTCCCACAAAAAAAAAAAACCTCTGATGTAATTAAGCATTTTATAGAATATTGTGCCTTTTCATTTGTACTAAACTTAGTTCAAGATTACTATGTACAAAAATATTTGTGTTTATGATGCTTGTCTCCACAGCAAACAACTTGAGAACATTCTTGCTAATCTAAGGGAAAAGCCAGATGTTGGGACCTTATTGTTGGTAAGCCATTAAATATTGAAATAATGACATTATTGTTATAATAATTGCTTCACATGTTATGATGCTATGCAGCTACACTTTATTGTCACTGTTTCTCTTTCCTTAGGCTTTTAATTATAAAATAACTGTTGGTAGATGGTTTTATGCTATTTCATTGATAATGGTAATAGTCCATAAGTTGTTGATGGAATGTATTTATGCTGCAAATTGCAAACACATAGAGTTTATGTGTTATTTTAGTGTTTCATCTGTTCATTTCTTGCAGGCTTTACAGCGAACTTTAGAGTTTGAGGAAGAATTGGCCGAGAAATTTGGGGAAGGCACTCAAAACAGAGAGATTGGAAATGAGATTGAAGAAATAGGTAGAGGGACTAATTCTAGCAGTAATGGAATTTCTTCATTTCTAAGTGATTCTACCTTGGAATTTCTTAGTTTTTATTTTTAATTCATGATTTTGATCATTTATTTTTGTAAAGAAAATTCTTATTTCTAAATCTAAACCTTTAATTTGCAGCAAAAAATGGAGTATCCATCTCCATTGTAAACGATGTAAAGGTACCCTAGTGAGTCAGAAGTTATCTTCGTTCATTGAAAATAGTAACAGTTACAGACTGATATGTATAAGATTGAGATGCTATAAGGTTTAAGTAAAGTTGCATTTTGCACTTTACAGGCCATATGGTTTGCAAATCTGGTTTTGGCCCTTTGTGTAATAATGTCTGAAAATTTCAGTTCAACTTTGTTTTTTGAAGATAATAGAATTATGTTGAGAATTTCAGTTCAATTTCAGTTCAACTTTATACCTTTTGAGGTAAAAGATTACTCTCTAAGTTAGTAAGTAATCCCAAACGATTGTAGAGTATGGCTCTATTTCAGTTCAACTTTATACTGTTTTCGATTATAGAGTATGGGTGTTGAAATCCCAAACGATTTTTAATCTTTCCATGGTAGTATTAATTATAGGATGAAATAGAGCCACTCATATAATAAATTAGTAAGTAATTGAATTCAAAAAAAAAATTACATTTTTTTAGTAGAAAAAATTTATAAAATTGATAGGTATATATTTTGGACTTTAATTGTCTAATCAAGGAGTCATATTTTAAATGCATGACCAAATTACACCAGCAATGCAAGTATTTAAGAAAAAAATATCTTTGTATTTTTTTTTATCTTATTAGAATAACAGGCACAATATAGCATAGAGTTCCAAAGCATAAAGGACTCTTGATATCCTGTCATCATCTGAATGTTTGCACTATTCCATAGGCCAAGCATTACAGTTAGCCTAAGGACTAAAAATCATTGTTACTAGATTTATCATTCAAAATTTTGTATATGACCCCTTATTAGTAGTATTCACAATACCATTTATCATATACCTACAAAGTTATTGATAGGAGAGGGGATACAATGGAAATTATTAACCTGGATTTTGAAAAAGATTGCAACAAATAGTGGAGGTCTGTGAACGCCACAAAGGCATGTATACTATGGGGCTCAAAGAACGTCATAAAGTGAAACATGGGAACAATAGAAAATGCAATGTTCTAGCGGTTTGTAACCCCCACAAAAAGAAACATGTTGTGGTTGTCTCTAACCTCCATAAAATGCAACATGTTAAC
Organism: Gastrolobium bilobum; assembly: GCF_033153095.1. Taxonomy (NCBI): domain Eukaryota; kingdom Viridiplantae; phylum Streptophyta; class Magnoliopsida; order Fabales; family Fabaceae; genus Gastrolobium; species Gastrolobium bilobum. Next base: position 19,497 of record NW_026898294.1, read on the forward strand.
CCCCAGGACATGCTGCAATAGATAGTGGCGTTTGCACAATAAAATGTCAGAAATGGATTGTGGCGCACGTGAAACTGGCGTCTTGGCTGAATGCCACAAATATATTTTGTGGAGATCTATGACCCCCACCACTTATTAATATAACCCCCACTAAATGCTTGAATTTTTGTAGTGACTTATTATCGACATTTGTTATTATTTGAAGATCATGACCGGATTTTTTTATTTTTTTTTTACATTTTCAAATTTTGATATGTCTATTTCTAAATTTCGTTAGAACAAATTTTAGTTTACTCTTAATTTTGTTAAAATTCTAAAAAGACAAATTGTCATACTATTACAGCCCACATTCTAAATGAGTAATGTTCTCATTATTGTATTTATGTTTCCACAGGATTTTTACTACTCTTAATTTAGTTACATCACATAGTACTTTTTCTATTTGATGTGTTTTTGTAATATAGTGTTTATTTTAACATGAAGATTTTTCTCTATAATTATTTATCTCTCGGTATAAGTTTTTTTTATGTGCGATTATATTACTCTAACTTACACCAAAGCTCAACTCCACATTATGTACTAAAAAAAGAAGAAGCTCAACTCTACATTTCCTTATAATCAATAGACTATCCGTAACACCCACGTGAACAACAAAAACAACTTTGGGAATTATCATAACGTAATGGGAGTTATCTCTTGGAATTTGTATAGACAATCTATTTTGGTTATGAAAAGAAGTGGGTTAAGGAAGAAAAAAAAGAAGAGAAATTGAAGGGGTGTGTGGGTTTTAAGAAGTCTCACATTGGACTACTAGAAAGAGGTGAGAGAATTTATAAGCTTCCACCTCACACTCCTAAATTGCCCCTTGGGGCACTACACTTTTATGGAAGGGAGAGGAGCTAGGTGGCCTTTGGTCCACCATGCGCACGCCGCCGTCTGACCAGCTCAGATAGGTTCGTACGTATTATTAAATTATTTTTTAATTTTTTGTCCAAAATACCCCTGTCCCTATTTATAGCTTCCCTCCAGATTCTTCAACCCAAACATTTCTTCACGCCGATTTTTCGAACATTTTGAACCGAACCGATTCTTACCTTTTGCGAACCGGTCACCGGTCGTACCCGTTCGCGGCCGTCAGTCACTATGGTTCGCCGGCGGCGGCAGTTCATTGTGATCGATTAGTATCTATAAATAGACCCTGAAGGTGTGAGAAAAGTGCCTTTGAAGATGACATCTGGCAAGATAGTGACACTCAATGATGTGCTCCATGTGCCTGATATTCGTAATAACCTAGTTTCTGGATCTTTATTGAGAAAGAATAGCTTTAAGCTTGTGTTTGTTTCTGATAAGTTTGTACTTACTAAGAATGATGTGTATGTAGGAAAGGGTTACCTTAATGAGAGCCTTTTCAAACTGAATATGATGACTATAAACAATACCAGTAATATTAATAATACTACTACTTTTAATTACTTCCTTGATGAGTCTTCTAATTTTTGATATAATACATTAGGACACGTTAATTTAAAATCAATTAAGAATTTAATTCATTTAGATTTATTGTCTAAATTTGAATGTATAAATAAAAAGAGTCAAGTATGTGTTGAATCAAAATTTCAAAATTACTTTTTAAATCGATTGAAAGATCAATCGAGTTGTTAGATTTAATACATACTGATATATGTGACATGAAATCTACACCATCTAGGGTAATAAGAAATACTTTATTATTTTTATTGATGATTGCAGTAGATATTGTTATGTGTATTTACTTAATAGTAAAGATGAAGCTATTACTGCTTTTAAGCAATATAAAAGTGAAGTTGAAAATCAACTTAACAAGAAAATTAAAATAGTAAGGGGTGATTATAATAACCCTAATTACATGATTTTTAAATTACAGGGTTATGATGAGTACCTTATGGTCATAAATAGAATGAGAATGATTCTAAGAATTTGGATACCTATATTGAGGGTATTCCAGTCAGGTGAATTTTCATCTTTTGTTTTTTACTACTGACGCAGTAATAGACCGTAGAATAACTTCAGTATAGTGAATTTAAGTTAGAGAGCTATCCTAATGATATGAATATCATAAATGATGTAAGCATAAGATTTGATGAAATTTGATACCCATATTGGGGGTATTCTGAACAGTTGAGTTTTCAGTTGTTGTTTTTGACTGTTGACGCAGTAACAGTCTGTAGAATAGCTCCAATCTAGAGTTATAGAGCTAATCTAATGATATAAACATCATGAATGAGGTTGGTATATGAAATGGTGAAGATTGATACCCATATTGGGGTATTTCTGAAAAGTCACTTTTACCGGATATTTTGTAATGCTGTAGAAGCAGCCGATAGAATCCCTGAACGAGAAAAATATGAGAAAATGGAAAGAAAGACCAAAATATGGCTAACAAGTCATAATTAGACCAATAATGTTAAAGTTAAGAAGATTATGAAATTCGGGTACACTTAAGAACATCGGTAAAGACTACAGTGCAATTAAACAGCTATTAGTGGATCTGTGATCCACTAATCAAAATTTTAAGTTATGAACATGATAATTATATAAAATTAATATTAATTACTTAAAGTAAGGATCTTGGGGATTTTCAGGTAAAAATTTGATAATAATTCAAAGAAAAATTACACGGGTGTCACTAAATGACAGAAAGCCACTTAATGACATGGCATAAACCCTAAAAACATAAGGGACATTTCCCCTCATTTCTGATCAGCACCCTAGTAGCCCCCTCTCTCTAAGTTTGATTTTTCAAATTTTCTCAACCTTCTCTCTAAGATTCCACCATCAAAACTTCATGAAGAAGTAAGGCTTGAATCCATGAAAAAGATGACTCCAAACCCTTCTTCCCCCACTTTCCATTTCGGCCATAATGATTATATGTTGATAATGATGTTGTAAATTATTAAAAATGGGGTCTTATTGTTAAATGTGTTGGTGGAAGTCTAAAACTCAAGAAAGATGAAGACTTGTAGGAAAAAGTGTCACCTTTGGCTTGTGTGTGACTTATTCTTGATGTGGATGAACTAAGAACCCTAGAAACCCCATGCTTTGATTCTATCCTCTTCATTAATATTAGGGTTTAATGGTTAAAATTAATAAAGATGACACCTTTGGGGACTAAAGACATAAAGGACTTAATTAAACCATGAAAGTGTGTTAAAAAGACAAGTAAAAACCTTAATCTTATGACTATGAAATTCAGCCATATAGATATATATTAGGGTTTGATGTCTTAAAAAGGTTCTAAGACTTAATTAGGACACTAATGGAGGGACCAAGTGAGGTGGATTAAGCATAATTGATTAATTAAATCTTAAACACTAAAATTTGAACTAATTAGGGTTTAGGACCACTAATAATGTAATTAATGAAATAAATAAACTAATGCATAAGTGATGATGTGGAATTGCATAAGGGATGTAAATAAATGAAAAATCCTAAATTTATGCTCACTTAGGGTTTCTAACTAAACCTAATTAGGATTTGCTAATTAAACACACTTTGGTTAAATGATCAGTTTTTAGGCTAACTTTGGGAGAGCGTATCTCCCTCCACAGAGGTCCAATAAGGATGTGCCATATATCATTTTGAAGCTTGAGATGTCATTTAAGTGGTATCAAAAGTTGGTACTATTTGAAGATGTGTAGCATTCTGTAGGTCCAATTAAGTGGTGACTGCTAAGGGAGGCCATGTGCAGGGGCTGGACATGACTGCATCTTCCATGAAATTTTTTCTCCCTCATTTCTTACTCAAATTAGGCTTATGATATATCAAATTAAAGCTTAAAGTGTCTAGTTTTCTGTATAACAATTTGAGAGTAATTAGTTTAGTATATTTTCCAGAATCGCTGAAATTGTGAGGGATGTTTGGGGCTCTGTTTGAGGTTGGCAGACAGTTTTACTTGTCCAACTTCAAATGGTGATAACCGGAGGTAGAAAACTCCAAATGAGGAATGTGATACCTTGTTGGAAATTTATTGAGTCTATATTAACATCCTAAAACATGAGAATTTAATAACAAGTGGGTTGTACACCGTGACTAGAAAACAGAAGCATGTACAGTTATAGAAAAATCATAAAAGTGAGATTTAGGCTAAGTGGGTTTATGGGAACCCTTAGTTACTTATAATAATTAATGTTCAAGGTTATGAATGACATGAAAGTTCGAAATGGCCTTGAAGGCCGATGCATGCAAGAGGGAAAAACAAAATTTTTCTTTGCGGAATATACATGCACATCAAGATCATGCTTTAGGAAAGCATGATGTTACCTTGTTCGTGAAATCACCAGATGATCAAGGCCGAACTGAAGGGTTCAGACCCTCTAACGTTGATCCACACCACCCACTCGTCTAGGTGCAAGAACTCCTTCTTGTGAAGCCACCGGATGATCACCACAAAGAGGCTTGCTAGGCGCTCTATGTGTGAAGATGGAGGCTAGGTGAAAGTGTTTGAAAAAGTGAAGCTCTCAACGTGAAAACTTCACAAGTGGCGCAGGAGAGAGGAGAGAATAGGCTAGGTTTTCAGAAAAACCCTTGGAGGAACAACTAAACACTTAGGCACATAAGAGGAGAGTATTTAAAATAAAATACCAATCAGATTTTTCTCCTAAAAATCTGATCATTAGACGCCAGATAGGAGAGAGAGAAGTGGAGCTGTTTTATTTCAAAAATTGCTAACAGGCTCCTAGAATATTCTCTTGAGAATTGGTTCAAAACCTATTCAAAATTCTGATCAGAAATCTTCATAAGATCAGCTATATGGTGCGCCCCATATAGCCCAAAAAGGTGACCAGATACATCTGAGTAGTTGCATTCAAATTTGAATCAACTCACACAGATTTTCTCCCAACTGACTGAATCTTATGGAGCTGATTTTGATGAGCAAATCTTGCTCACCAACAACCCAAATCAGCGCCATATATGGCCTTGGATCTTGTCCAAAAGATTCTCTCATGATACTAGTGATTTGTTCCAACAAGATCTCATCTTATCCTTTTGTTATGAAACAACCTTTCATAGGCAATTCAAATTCAAATTCAAATATTTGAATTCAAACATTCAAATATTCAAATTCAAATGTTCAAACATTCAAATTCAAAATTCAAATTCAAAATTCAAAATTTCAAATTTCAAAATTCAAATTTCAAAATTCGAATTCAAAATCCAAATTTCAAATTTCAAATTTCAAATTCAAAATTCGAATTTCGAAATTCAAATTCAAAATTTCAAAATTTCAAAATTCAAATTTTGAATTCCAAAATTCAAAATTTAAATGTTTGATAATTAATTTAACTAATTAAATTAATTAGTAATGTCTTGGACTATCCAAGCCCATTACAATGAACCATGCACCCTCCACCCCTTTAGGTGGAGTTCCAAACAACTTCTTGGGCTAATAACTATTATTAGGCCCAATACCTTTAATGCTAGAGCATCTAGACAATTAGGTGTTTGTGTGTGACCCATTAGGTCTAACTTAGCCACTGACATAAATGGGCTTGGGCCCAATAAGCCCACAACCCATCTAATGACAACACATAGCACGCTTTGTTGCCCCAGAACTAGTTAGATTAATGATTTGATCATCCTATTAAACATATTTGGTTGCCGTACATATTTCCTTTCGTCTCGGTTACCTTCCCATAAAACCTAGGGTAAGGAAGCGTATCAACCCCTGCGGTTTAGGGTAAGCTTTATTCGAAATTAGGAAATCTTCAATTTACAGACTCTAAAGGAAGATCATCTCATGATCTCTTTTACTATGCATAGATTCCCGAGTCCCTGTAAATGTCATCCCGATTTCTCCGGTTTACAGATAACCTAATCTCTCACAGAGATTTGACAAATTCCTTCAGCTTATCACCCTAGCCCTGTGTTCTTTTAGGACAAGCCCAACAGTATACCTATGAGTCTCCATGTTTCAAGCAGACGAGGTGCACAATCAAAGCATGCCTTCTAGAATACAGTCTAGGTAATAACTTCTGGTCTTAGGAAAGACATACCCAAATATAAAGAGACTACTCTAATGATACTCTCTGTGAGAGTTCCTCATAGAGTCTCTTTGTGGGTCCGTTCAGTGCGAGCTATATCCTTATAGGTCCACCCACGACTTTAGCTAAGACATCTCCATATCTGTAGCACATGAGGTCTATACCTTGTATCCATATACAAATAGATAAGTCGTGCTAGTCTTACCCGAGATTACTGACCCCATTCTCAGTATCTCTAGACTAGGAACATAAAATTAGGAATGAACATCCGGTATTCTTGAATCCTCATGATTGTGATCTCATCACAGATACTCAAGAGATACCTATTTTATTCCACGAGGTTTATCAAGTTATTCATAATATATTAATATTAATATCGAGACATAATTATGAAACAAGATAAAGAGTGCTTTTATTTATTTGCGACAATATTAAAAAGGTCTACATCTCTGTCCTTATTTAATCATAAGATTGTCTCTAGGACACCCAAATACTAACATGACATATATTGATGATAAATATCTTGATTAGTTATAAGTGAAGTTGAAAATGCCTTAATCTAAGAGAGTTTATTAACGGACTAAGTGTCTAATGAGTTATTATAGAATTAGGGAACAACTCCTTATGCACTAAAAATATGTAATTAAGTAATAAATGGTCTAGACTTGTAATGGGAATATTATTGGCATATAAGAATGAAATGTGAAATCATTAAGTGATTGAGTATTAACGATGTAAATGATTCCTGCTCTAGGTTTGCCTAGAGAACTTGGCACTTGAGGATTTATTGGAGCATACGTGTTTTACTGTTGGAGTTGGGCTTGTGATAAGCTTAGTGAGGTAAGCTCCTAGTTCTAGTTGTTCCTATCTCTTGTGGCCCCACCATGATGGTGGGCATTATGGTTGTAGTGTATGAAAGTATGTGGTATGATGTATGTAAGAACCTGCACCGTTAATTTAGGAAATCTAATTATTTAATTATGAGAAAAAAGAAAATAATTCCATAATTGACCTTAATAATTATGATAAGGCTTAAATAATTAGGGTAAGTAATTAATAATGTGGAAAGTCACTTTTCTAACGAAAAGTACAGATACCAGTTCTGCCTCGCGGTATAAATGCGTACCGATGAAGTATCCCAAAAAATTATGAAAAGTGTGTATATATTACTAGAATAATATATAGGACTTGTATAACATGTTTGGAGTCAAAATAATGAGAACTGGTGCCAGAACTGATACTGACTATGTAAAAGCGCGTACCAGAAAAGTACTGGGAAAAATAAAATAAAAAATATGACAAATCTTAGAAAAATAAGTAGGTTCAGAATCCTAAGTTTGGGAATAAAATGTCAAGCGTAGCTATTAGCGCTAATACAGTGTAATTAAAACTTAAGTGGCCTATATAAGGCCTTGGCACATGATCCTAGGTCATTTCTTGTGCCTTCTACGTGAGAACCCTTGCAGCTGATCAGCCTCCACTGTTCCATTGCCTTCTCTTCTTCATTTTTGAACCAAGGAGCCACTTTTCTCCATGAAACCTTCACCAAAATACCATTGTTGAGTGAGAGTTGGTCTTGTGAGGGTGTTGGGTGCTCCATAAGCTAGTGTGAGCTTCTGAGTTGTGGTGTTGAGGGGGCTGACTTCCTTGTTGGTGGAGTAAGAGCCATTGTCTTAAGTGAGGAAGCTTCACGAAGCTACCTTTGGTGAGAAAGGACCTTGCTTGTTTGGCATTTTCGTGTCTTTGTGAAGTCTAAGTCTTGTGGCTGTTGTGAGAGCTCCAAGAGCACCTTCTTGTTATGTTTTAAGCTTGGGTAAGCTTAACCAACCTTGATCATGAGTTTCCTTAGTTAAAAATGAAGCCTTGATGCATGTAGCCAAAGTTCATAACTTAAGGTTGGGTAAGGTTGAACACACCTAGAAATGCATGTTTAAGCTTCTGGATCGTTAAAAGAGCAACCTTTGGGAAGGATATCTCACGAAATGCAGAACTTCATTCTGTCGCAAAAAATCCAGATATGGTATCCGGATATTGATATCCGGATATGGGGTCTTGTGATATCCGGATATGGATATCCGGATATGCCTCTGACATATATTTGGATATTCTGGGAATTTCGAGACCGTAGCTGTACTGTTCATACAAAATGACATTTTGGGTTTGTGGACCCATAATTGGTTAATGTGGACATCTGTAATAATTAATCTAAGTTAGAACCAAAGTGGTTAAGGGCTTATGGCTTTGTGAGAAGCCTAAAGACCTAAAACGTAAAAAGAAGGCGTTGTCTTTGTGTCATATGCTTGTAGAGTATGAATATTGATATGTTTATTGGTCCAAATAGATTATGATTGTGCTGTGTGTGGACTTTGAGCTGGTGTGGACTCTGGATTGGATTGATTGCTTAGAGGTAAGCTTTCGTGTCCTCAGTTTAGCCATTGTTGGTTCCACCATACCCCATTGGGGGATAGTTTATATGCATGATGTGTTTTCATGTATTGATTTCTTGAAATGCTTTTGAGTTGTTAAGTGCATATGCCCTATGATATGTATGTGATGTTTCGCCTAGACAGGAATGTGATCCTGTGGGCAGGTACGACATGAGGGTGTACTGATGTGGGTAATAGACATATGTAAATCCTGCATTTCTCTGGCCAGTAGAATAGTTGACACACATGACATGATTATCTGCTACATTGCACTGATTTTGGAACTTATATTGTTAAACTGCTTTTAGAACTTATATTGCACATGTAAGTGAGCTTGGGGAGGAGAAATCCTTGAGGACCCCTTGTCTTACTGAGATTTATGTTTAGAGATCTCACCCCACGTTTGGGGCACATATTTCAGGTTCAGGTAACTCGGGGGTTGAGACCTCGGGCGGCAGGAGGCCGGAGCTAAGTTAGACATTGCTGATTATACTGTTATGCTTGGATGCTGACATGTTCTATCTTTATGATTTATGTTGTTATTGATGAGACTCTGTTGGGCCTTGTTGCCTTATTTGGTGAGCATGGCGGTTGTCCATGCCACATTGATTGACTATATCATATTTTAGATTCGAGTTGTATAATTGTATCAAGATTATGGTCCGGACTGCGTGTTGTAGTTTCGTGACTTAGATAATCACATATTTATATTATGAGGTTATTCAGTGTAGATAGCTGTCTATTTGCAATTACATACAAGCAATGTTTTTAAAAAGACTAAGTAATCAACTTGGTAATTGATAATGACGTCATAATTGAAAAAAAAGATATTCCGCATTTTTAATTAAGCAAAGCTTAATATGATTACATGATAAAAAACCGGGTATACACGAGGTGTTACATTTTATGGTATCAGAGCCCTTTCTAAGGAAAATCCTGTATGTATTGCAATAACTTAGGATGTATTGTTGTGGTTCTTGTCCTATGTGTTTTCTCTGAGAGGGTTTTACTATGATGATGCATGTGTGACCACATTGCGTGGGCCTGATCAACTCATTCTTGGTGTAACTTGTGCAGAGTTATGGTAATGCCTAGGAGAAACCGAGAGACGAACGAGGATCAGCCTGATCCTGTCCTGACTGCATTAACTGAGATGCAGGCGGCTAGACTAGCCGATCAGGAGGCCGCTAGATTGGCCAACTTGGCAATGATGGACGCCGTTCGAGAGGCAAACCGGAAGGCCACTGAGGATGTTCTTGAGGCGAACAGGCTGGCGAACATGACCATGATGAGGGTCATGTTGGAGGAGATGCAGGTTGGCCGCAATGAGGGTCAGTTCCCTCCGCCACCACCTCCATCGCCACCGCCTCCACCAAGTCTTCAGGACGATAGCCAGAGTCACGTGGAGGGTGCCAGTCAGTGTACTGGCGTGATGGAACCCTACTTTGAGCCTATTGAGGATTGTGATATGATTGACCGCCGGCTTAATGCTTTTCGCAAGCATAAGCCACCTTCCTTTGATGGGTCTTATGATCCTATTGCTGCGGCGAGGTGGCTACAGGCGCTGAATAAGATCTTTCGAGTCATGCAATGCACCGATCCGCAAAAGTTGATGTTTGCGACGTACATGCTGGAGGGCGATGCACATGAGTGGTGGATGAACACCTCTCACGCCTATGAGATGCAGGGTCATGTGATGACGTGGCCATTCTTTGAGGACTGTTTCCTTGGGAGGTATTTCCCATATGATGCTCAGGAGAGGAAGCAAGGAGAGTTTGACAGGCTTGTGCAGGGCTCGATGTCTGTCGATGAGTACCTGGCTAAGTTCAATGAACTGGCCCAATTTCCACATTTCTGTATTGTAATTCCTACCCCGACGATGTTGGCTTCTAAGTTCCGTATGGGACTTAATGAGGAGATAGCTGATCGCATTGCTGGTGCAACATCTAGAGATTTCAGCATGTTGGTTCAGCAGTGTCGAGACATTGAGGACGTCTGCATTACGAGTAAGGCCAAGAGGGCCAAGGTTGCTGAGGCGAAGGGAACTGGTAGTTCCACTTCCTGGAGAGACAGGAAGTTTGGAGGAATAGGTAAAGGAAAGCAGTTGGCGGCTAGGCAAGCGCCAAATCAGTTCAAGAGGACTTCCACTCAGGTGAGTATAGCGAGACCTCCTGCTCCCAGATGCACGGGATGTGGGAAGGTTCATGTGGGGCCGTGTGCTACCGACCAGGTTATATGTTTCCAGTGTGGCAAGGAGAGCCACTACTCTAGAGATTGTCTGTCGTTGACGGCGAGAGCTACAGCGGTTCAGGCAGTTCCACTTCAGATGGTTCGCCTTCCACCTACAGTAGCACCTGCAGTGCCACCTGCTACCGGTCGTGTGTACACCTTGGATTGGCAGCAGTCGGACCGAGCTCTGAACCTTGTCAGAGGTACTGTTTCCATTGGTGGATCTGTTGTTGATGTCTTATTTGACTCCGGGGCTACGCATTCTTTTATTGCAACCCCGATTGCTGTGGGGCTTGAGTTGCCTAGTGATGTGCTTTCTCCACCGTTGCGGGTGACTACCGCCACCGGAGAAAAGTGTGATACCTCCATTGTGCATCGAGATGTCGTGTTTCAGTGGGATGGCCATGATTTTTTGGTAGATCTGATAGGATTACCGATGGCTATCTTGGAGATCATCTTGGGCATGGATTGGTTGTCCAAGAGTTGTATGATGATTGACTGTTGTGCCAAGCGAGTGGTGATGTCTCCGTGTGATTCCACAGCCAGTTCCTCGCCTTATATTTCAGTGCTGCAGGCTAGGAGAGCCTTGAGAGCAGGGGCATTTGGTTATGTCATGTTGGGAGGTTTGGTGAGTGGGACACAGGAGGATCGCTGGCATTCCTGTGGTGAGGGAATTCCTCGAGGTGTTTCCTGAGTTTCCGCCACTAAAGGAGATATAGTTCTCCATAGATTTGTTTCCTGGTGTGGGGCCTATTTCATTAGCTCCATAACGGATGTCGCCACCAGAGTTGGCTGAGCTGAAGAAGCACATGGAGGATCTTTCGGCGAAAGACTTCATTCGACCGAGCGTCTCTCAATGGGGAGCACCGGTCATCTTTGTGAAAAAGAAAGATGAGACTATGCGATTATGCACGGATTATAGGTAGCTGAACAAGGTGACAATCAAGAACAGGTATCCCCTTCCTCGTATTGATCTGTTAGATCAACTGAAGGGTGCTTGTGTGTATTCGAAGATTGATCTCCAGTCCGGATACCATCAGATTCGGGTTAAGCCAGAGGATGTCCCCAAGATCGCGTTTCGTTCGAGATACGGTCACTATGAGTATTTGGTGATTCCTTTTGGACTCACCAATGCACCCGCAGTGTTCATGGATTACATGAACCGGATTTTCCAGTCGTATTTGGATCAGTTCATGATCGTCTTCCTTGACGATATTTTGATTTACTCCAAGACGGAGGACGACCATGCCAAGCCCTTGAGGATTGTGTTGCAAGTTCTAAAGGAGAAAAAGCTTTATGCTAAGCCTTCAAATTGTGAGTTTTGGCTCAAGTCTGTGAAGTTCTTTGGGCATCTGATTTCTGCAGAGGGAGTTGCAGTCGACCCAAACAAGATTGAGGTCGTGCTAGATTGGGAGAGGCCCAAGACGGTGACTGAAGTGAGGAGCTTCTTGGGTTTGGCTGGTTACTACAGGAGGTTCATCAAGGGATTCTCTATGTTGGTTTTACCACTTACTCCCCTTACCCGGAAGGAGACTCCGTTTGTGTGGACTCACGAATGTGAGGAATGTTTTCAGGAGTTGAAGGAGAGACTGACTACCGCACCTGTGTTGATCCTTCATGATCCTGCTGAAAAGATTGAGCTTTACACTGCGCCTCCGGAAAGGGGCTGGGTTGTCTGTTGATGCAGTTGGGAAAAGTGATCGCCTATGCTTCGAGGCAGTTGAAGCCTCATGAGGAGAACTACCCGACTCATGATTTGGAGTTGGCTACTATTGTGTTTGCTTTCAAGATTTGGAGGCATTATCTCTATGGCATGAAGTTTGCCGTGTTCAGTGACCACAAGAGCTTGAAGTATCTGTTTGATCAGAAGGAGCTCAACATGAGACAAAGGAGATTAATGGAGTATCTGAAGGACTACGACTTTGAGTTGAAGTACCATCCTGGCAAGGCCAATGTGGTAGCTGATGCTTTGAGTCGAAAATCTGTGAGCCTATCTAGTTTGACCATGCGTGACTATGATATTATTGAGAAGTTTTGAGATCTGACGGTGACCTCTCCGTTTGGGGGTGCACTTATTGAAATGGAAACCGTTCAAGTTGAAAATGAGCTCATGGAAAAGATCAAAGAGGCGCAAGTATAGAGAGAGTGCCTGGATTACGTGAAGAACCAAGATGGTGTGTCTTGAAATGAGGATGGTCTGTTGACTTTCCAGAAGATGATTGTGGTTCCTCGAAGTCCTTTGACCGAAGAGGTTATGGCAGAGGCCCATAAGGGCCAATTCACTATACACCCTGGTGCTACAAAGATGTATCAGGACTTGAAGAGAAATTTCTGGTGGCCGGGCGTGAAGAAGGACATAGTTGTTTATGTGTCCAAGTGTTTGATATGCCAGAAGGTGAAGATAGAACACCAGAAGCCGTCTGGTAAGCTTCAACCTCTAGAGATTTCGGAATGGAAATGGGAGAACATTTCCATGGACTTCGTGGTGGGTTTGCCGAGGACTCAGGCTAGTTGTGACTCTATCTGGGTCATTGTGGACAGACTGACTAAGTCTGCCCACTTTCTTTCGGTGAAGGTGAGCTTCACTACATAGCAGTTGGCCAGACTTTATGTTCGCGAGATTGTGAGGCTTCACGGGGTGCCCGAGAGTATCCTCGGTGACAGGGACCCAAAGTTCACATCTCGGTTCTGGGAGGCACTGCAGGAAGCTTTTGGTACTCAGTTGAGATTGAGTACAACCTATCACCCTCAGACTGACGGACAGACTGAGCAGACCATCCAGACATTGGAGGACATGTTAAGGGCTTGCACTTTGGAGCAGGGTTCAGCATGGGATAGGTACCTGCCATTGGTTGAGTTTTCGTACAACAACAGTTTCCATGCTAGCCTGGGTATGGCACCCTACGAGGCGTTGTATGGTAGGAGGTGTCGGACTCCTACCTGCTTGTCTGAGGTTGGAGATAAGTAGCTTTTTGGCTTGGACTTTGTCCAAGATACTACCCAACATATCCAGATGATCAGGGAAAAGCTGAAGCAGACGCATAATCGCCAGAATAGTTATTATGATGATAAACATCGTCCGCTGAAGTTCAACGAAGGTGAGCATGTGTTTGTGAGGCTTTTACCTATCACCGGTGTTGGTCGGGCCCTCGGAGTGAGGAAGCTGAGCCCGAGGTTCATTAGGCCATACCAGATCCTTGGTAGGGTAGGGTCTGTTGCCTACCGGTTTGCCTTGCCTCCGAACTTGGCCAACATCCACGACGTGTTTCACGTGTCTTAGCTTCGCAAGTATGTAGCGGATCCTTCGCATGTGATGCAACCAGATGATGTGGAGGTTCGGGAGAACCTAAAGACTCCCGTCGGACCACTCAAGATTCTCGATCGTGGCGAGAAGAAGCTTTGGAGTAAGATCATTCTGATGGTCAAAGTGCAATGGACGGGAAGAACTCCTGAGGAGTGTGCTTGGGAGCAAGAGGACGAACTTCTCTGGCAGTACCCCGACTTTCGGGACAAGTATGTTTCTGATTTTGAGGACAAAATCCTTTAAAAAGTGGGGTGAATGTAAGAACCTGCACCGTTAATTTAGGAAATCTAATTATTTAATTATGAGAAAATAGGAAATAATTCCATAATTGACCCTAATAATTAGGGTACGTGATTAATAATGTGGAAAGTCGCTTTTCTGACGAAAAGTGCAGATACCGGTTCTGCCTCACGGTATAAATACGTACAGATGAAGTATCCCGAAAAATTATGAAAAGTGTGTATATATTACTAAAATAATATATAGGACTTGTATAACAAGTTTGGAGTCAAAATAATGAGAACTAGTGCCAGAATTGATACTGGCTATGTAAAAGAGCGTACCAGAAAAGTACTGGAAAAAATAAAATAAAAAATATGACAAATCTTAGAAAAATGAGTAGGTTCAGAATCCTAAGTTTGGGATTAAAATGCTAAGCGTAGCTATTAGCGCTAATACAGTGCGATTAAAACTTAAGTGGCCTATATAAGGTGTTGGCACATGATCCTAGGTCATTCCTTGTGCCTTCTACGTGAGAACCCCTGCAGCTGATCAGCCTCCACTGTTCCATTGCCTTTTCTTCTTCATTTTTGAACCAAGGAGCCACCTTTCTCCATGAAACTTTCACTAAAACACCATTGTTGAGTGAGAGTTGGTCTTGTGAGGGTGTTGGGTGCTCCATAGGCTAGTGTGAGCTTCTGAGTTGTGGTGTTGAGGGGGCTGACTTCCTTGTTGGTGGAGTAGGAGCCATTGTCTTGAGTGAGGAAGCTTCAAGAATCTACCTTTGGAGAGAAAGGACCTTGCTTGTTTGGCATTTTCATGTCTTTGTGGAGTCTGAGTCTTGTGGCTGTTGTGAGAGCTCCAAGAGCACCTCCTTGTTCCGTTTTAAGCTTGGGTAAGCTTCACCAACCTCGATCATGAGTTTCCTTAGTTAAAAATGAAGCCTTGATGCATGTAATAAGCCAAAGTTCATAACTTAAGGTTGGGTAAGGTTAAACACACCTAGAAATGCATGTTTAAGCTTCTGGAATCGTTAAAGGAGCAACCTTTGGGAAGGATATCTCGCGAAATGCAGAACTTCATTCTGTCGCAAAAAATCCAGATATGGTATCCGGATATTGATATCCGGATATGGGGTCTTGTGATATCCGGATATGGATATTCGAATATGCCCCCGACATATATCTGGATATTCTGGAAATTTCGAGACAGTAGCAGTACTGTTCATACATAATGGCATTTTGGGTTTTGGACCCATGATTGGTTAATGTGGACTTCTGTAATAATTAATCTAAGTCAGAACCAAAGTGGTTAAGGGCTTATGGCTTTGTGAGAAGCCTAAAGACATGAAACGTAAAAGGAAGGCATTGTCTTTGTGTTATATGCTTGTAGAGTATGAATATTGATATGATTATTGGTCCATACAGATTGTGACTGTGCTGTGTGTGGACTTTGAGATGGTGTGGACCTTGGATTGGATTGATTGCTTAGAGGGAAGCTTTCATGTCCTCAGTTTAGCCATTGTTGGTTCCACATACCCCATGGGGGGATGGTTTATATGCATGATGTGTTTTCATGTATTGATTTCTTGAAATGCTTTTGAGCTGTTAACTGCAAATGCTTTATGATATGTATGTGATGTTTCGCCCAGACGGGAATGTGATCATGTGGGCAGGTACGACATAGGCTGGTACTGATGTGGGTAATTGACGTATGTAAATCCTGCATTTATCTGGCCAGTAGAATAGTTGACACACATGACATGATTATCTAATGTATTGCACTGATTTTGGAACTTATATTGTCAAACTTCTTTTAGAACTTATATTGCACATGTAAGTGAGCTTGGGGTGGAGAAATCCTTGAGGATCCCTTGTCTTACTGAGATTTCTGTTTAGAGATCTCACCCCACGTTTGGGGCACATATTTCAGGTTCAGGTAACTCGGGGGTTGAGACCTCGGGCAGCAGAAGGCCGGAGCTGAGTTAGACATTGCTGGTTATACTGTCATGCTTGGATGCTGACATGTTCTATCTTTATGATTTATGTTGTTATTGATGAAACTCTGTTGGGCCTTGTTGCCTTATTTGGTGAGCATGGGGGTTGTCCATGCCACATTGATTGACTTTGTCTTATTTTAGATTCGAGTTGTATAATTGTATCAGGATTATGGTCTGAACTGCGTGTTGTAGTTCCGAGACTTAGATACTCACATATTTATATTATGAGATTATTCAGTGTAGACAACTGTCTATTTGCAATTACATACAGGCAATGTTTTTAAAAGGACTAAGTAAGCAACTTGGTAATTGATAATGACGTCATAATTGAAAAGAAAAAGATATTCCACATTTTTAATTAAGCAAAGCTTGATACGATGACATGATAACAAACCTGGTATACACGGGGTGTTACAATGTATATGTGCATTTATTCACATTCATATAGATTTTATTTAATTCTTGATGTTATGATGATGCACTGATGATATATGTTATAAAAATCCTGGCCAGTGATCATGGTATGTTGGTTGCGTATTACTTGACTCTGGGAGCTATTTCATACTGAGGTTGTGTTGACTGTCTATGGCTTGACACTGGAGTCACACATGTGTAACCGTCTATAGCCTTGACCCTCGGGTTACACAAGAATGATATGATGATTATATGTTTACGTTGTATGCCTGTATTTTATGCTTTATATCTGACTTGTCATGTAGGAAGTGGACTCAGGGGATTAGAGGATCCTCTATAAACTTTGAGCTTACTGAAATGTGTTATCTCACCCCATTTGAGGACATCATTTCAGGTACCCAGGATAGCAGTGTGCAGTCTAAAGGCAAGGGCCCAGCTATGGATTAGTGGGTTGAGGCTGCTTTTTATTTTATGATGTTATATTGTTATGTGGCATGTGCAGTGTTTTGACATGCCTAGTTAGTTTATTTTGAGATTATTTGTTGTATGTAATAATGCTCAGGATTGTTATTAATTAAGCTTCTGGATTATGTCTGTAATTTTTTAAAGTAATGTTAGATGCATATAATGAGGACATATATACATGATGTATGGATTTATTAATTTGGGCATAGAGCCATTATGTATGTACTGACCCTAGATGGGAATTGCAGTCTGTGTGGGACTTGCAAGCTGTCTGTTATATAATTATGTCTATCAGGTGTACTTGTGTGTAAGATTCCTATCTCCCAGTTATCCGTTAAACAGTCGTATGCTGTCCGTGAGACTCTTGCAAGAATGAAACTTGTTGTCATATCCGGTTAGTCAATGGCCACTAATACTGGGTAATGGACTAATTAATAGTTGTATGTTTAGATTTATGCTTTCGCAGTATTTCATGTGAACCTTTTTAGAAATGTTTTCAGAAAATGTTTTCGAAAAAGTTTATTCATATTTTACGAGACGTTTTATTAATCTTTAAATAAACTCTTCCGCTATGTACGCTATAAAATCATTATGTTAACAACCAGAGTACTATGGGGTGTTACATTTATGGTATCAGAGCAGTTTCACTGGGACATTTGCTGATTTATCAGAGCAGTTTCACTGGGACATTCACTGATTTATTGCTGAAGTGTTGACTACCTATAGAATGTTTCTGTGAGTTCTTTGATAATGCATATGTCATCACTTGTATGAGCGTAGCTAACTCATTCCGGGTGTAGTTGTGTGCAATTATCATGGTTCCTCAAAAGAGGACCTGTCGGGTAGTTGAGGATCTAACACTGGATCCAAAGCAGCTCTTCAGCATACCTTGAATACTGCCAGGGAAGCTAATCTGTAGAGGTTGGCTGAGGCCAGAAAGAGAGACATGGAGCACGTTAGGAAGACCAGTGAGGATCTCACGGCTCAGAACAGATTTGGTGAATGTGGAGATGATGAGACTATTATTGGCTGAGGTTCGAGCAGGAAGAAGTTTCCACCAGAAAGGGAGATTGAATTTTCCATTGACCTAGTGCCTAATGTGAGGCCTATCTCTTTGGCTTCATATCGGATGTCACCAGTGGAACTTGTAGAGTTGAAGAAGCAGATTGAAGAATTTTCCCATAAGAGATATCGTCACTCTTGGAATAAATCAAGATATCGTCGATGAAGACGATCACAAAGCGATCCAAGTATAGCTGAAAAATATGGTTCATGTAATCCATGAATACTGCTGGTGCATTGTTGAGCCCGAACGGGATCACCACTCATAATGACCGTATCTCGAACGAAACACGGTCTTGGGGACATCTTCCGGCTTAACCCAAATCTGATGGTATCCAGACCGAAGATCAATCTTGGAATACACGCAAGCACCCCTAAGCTGATCCAAAAGATTGTCAATGCGTGGAAGGGGATACTTGTTCTTGATTGTCACCTTATTCAGTTGTCTGTAATTGGTGCACAATCGCATTGTCCTATCTTTCTTCTTAACAAAGATGATCGATGCTCCCCATGGAGACACACTCGGTCGGATGAAGTTCTTCGCGAACAGGTCCTCAATTTGCTTCTTCAACTCCGCTAACTCAGGTGGAGACATCCGATATGGAGCTAACAAAATAGGCCCCACACCAGGCAACAAATTAAGGAAAAACTCTATCTCCCGCTGAGGCGGAAACTCAGAAATATCCTCAGGAAACACCTTGAGGAATTCCCTCACCACAGGAATGCCGGTAATATCTTCCTGTGTCCCACTCACCATACCTCCCAACATGACATAACCAAATGCCCCAGTTCTCAAGGCTCTCCTAGCCTGCAGCACTGATATATAAGGAGAAGAACTGGTAGTGGAATCACAAGGAGACATCACCACTTTCTTTGCACAACAGTCAATCATTACACAATTCCTGGACAACCAGTCCATGCCAGGATGATCTCCAATTCAGCCATCGACAATCCAAACAGATCTACCGAGTACTCACGGCCATCCCACTGAAACACAACATCACAGTGTACAGAGGAAGTAACACACTTTTTTCTGGTGGCAATAGTAACCGCAACGGTGGAGAAAGCACAGAAATAGGCAACTCAAGCCCCATAGCAATTGGGGTCACGATGAGAGAATGTGTAGCCCCGGAGTCAAATAATACATCTATGACACGACTACCAATAGAAATGGTACCTCTCACAAGGTTTGGAGCTCTGTCCAACTACTGCTGATCTAAGGTGTAAACTCGGCCCATGGCTGGTGGCACGACAGGTGCTGCTGTAGGTGGAGTAGGAATCATCTACAAAAGAACCGCCTGAACTGCTGCAACTCTAGCAGCTGACAAAAGACAATCTCTGGCATAATGGCCTTCCTTGCCACACTAGAAGCAAATGATCCGACCGGTGGCACACGGCCTAACATGTGATCTCCCACATCCAGTACATTTGGGAATAGTGGAAGGTCTAGCTGCACTCCCCTGAGTCAAAGTCTTCTTGAACTGATTCAATGCTTGCCTAACAGATAACTGCTTCCCTTTACCTTTTCCTCCAAACTTCTTGTCTCTCCAGGAAGTGGAGCTACCAGTTCCCTTAACCTCAGATACTTTGACCTTTTTGGCCTTGCTGACCAAACATACATCCTCTATATCACGACACTGCTGAATCAATGTGCCAAAGTCTCTGCATGCAGCTTCACCTATCCTGTCTGCTATCTCCTCATTAAGTTTCCTACGGAACTTAGAAGCCAAGAATGCCGGTGTAGGCATAGTAATCCTAAAGTGGGCAAATTTGGTCAGTTCATTGAACTTAGCCAAGTACTCATCAACAGATATCGAGCTCTGCACCAAATGCTCGAACTCCCCCTGCTTCCTCTCCTGAGCATCATAGGGAAAATACTTCCCAAGGAATAAATCCTCAAAGAATATCCACGTGATAACATGACCCTGCATCTCATAGACCTGAGAGGTGTTCATCCACCACTCATGAGCATCTGCTTCCAGCATGT
Organism: Gastrolobium bilobum; assembly: GCF_033153095.1. Taxonomy (NCBI): domain Eukaryota; kingdom Viridiplantae; phylum Streptophyta; class Magnoliopsida; order Fabales; family Fabaceae; genus Gastrolobium; species Gastrolobium bilobum. Next base: position 39,622 of record NW_026898294.1, read on the forward strand.
AAGTAGCAAACATCAGCTTCTGGGGAAACGTACACTGCATCACCCTAAATATCTTGTCCAGGCCTGGAGCCATCTAGCAGCAACAATAGGATTATAGAATCCATAAAATGAAGGTGGCTTATGCTTACAGAAAGCATTCAGCCTGCGGTCTCTAGTATCCTGGTCTTCTGCTGGCTCATAATAAGGTTGCATCGGTCCCGTGAGGAGACTAACGCCTTCCATGTGGCTCAGACCATCATGGTCAGGAAATGCGTTCCTCCTTCTCCGTTCCCATCATGGTGACTAGGTGGAGATGGTGGTGGCGGTAGAGGTGGTGGCGGAGGATGCTGGCCATCAACACGACCAGTCATCATCTCCTCCAACATGACCTTCATCATGGTCATGTTCGCCAGCCTGTTCGCCTCAAGCACGTCTTCCGTGGCTTTCCTGTTCGCCTCTCACGGCGTTCATCATCGTCTGATGCATAAGTACAACTCAAGTCTAAAATAACATAACTGATATCAATGTGGCATGGATAACCCCCATGCTCACCAAATAAGGCAACATAGCCAAATAATGTCTCAAATCAAACAACAATACGCTAACAGTAAAGCATAATCTATATCCAGGCGTATTAGTAAAGCAGCATGCATAATCAACTCAATTCTGGACTCCTGCCACCAGAGGTCTCAACCTCAAAGGTACCTATACCTGAAAATGTGCCCCACAACGGGGTGAGATATCTAAAAAGAAATCTCAGTAAGACAAGGGGTCCTCAAGGATCTCTCCACCCCAAGCTCACTTACATGTGCAAAATAAGTTTCAAAACATAATAGCAATATGATTCCATAAATTGTGCAATACAACATATATCCATGTTATGTGTGTATATACATTCTACTGGCCAGAGAATAAATGGTAGGGATTACATACATCTACAACCTACAGTACTCTTGTACCTCACCCACGGAGTTACCATCTTGTATGTCTCCACATACTCAGGGATTACCGTCTAGGTGGAAATATCCCACATACATATCATATGGAAATGCACTCATAAAATAGCTCAAAAGCATGTCAATATTCATCGCATATTTTCATAAAACACAGCATGCATATAAACCATCCCTCCATGAGGTATGGTGGAACCAACAATGGACAAAACCGAGGACACAAAAGCTTACCTCGCAAGCTAACAATACCAATACAGAGTCCTCACAAGTCCATGGTCACCAAACAGTGCAATCACAATTTGTTTAGACCAGAAACATTATCAACATACATAATCTAGAAGTTCATTACATTACGACAACGTTTCCTTTTTCGTTTCATGCCCTTATGCTTCTTCCAAAGCCGTAAGCCTTTAATCTAAGATATTCTGACTTAGTTACTTATTATAGGGATTCATATTAACCAATCATGGGTCCAGAAACCCAATCTACACTTCTGTTTGTATGTTGATAAGGTTTAGGGTCTAAACATATTGTGATTGCACTGTTTGGTGACCGTGGACCAGTGGGGACTCGTTGTTGTGATTGTTAGCTTGCGAGGTAAGCTTTCATGTCCTCGATTTTGCCCATTTTTGGTTCCACCATACCTCAAGGAGGGATGATTTATATGCATGCTGTGTTTTATGAAAATATATGATGAATATTGACATGCTTTTGAGTTGTTTTATGAGTGAATTTCCATATGATATGTATGTGGGGTATTTTCACCTAGACGGTAATCCCTGAGTATATGGAGACATACAAGACGGTAACTCCGTGGGTGAGGTACAGGAGTACTGTAGGCTGTAGATGTATGTAATTCCTATCTTTTATTCTTTGGCCAGTAGGATGTATATACACACATGACATGGATATATGATGCATTGCTCAAATTATGAAATTATATTGCTATTATGTTTTGGAACTTATATTGCACGTGTAAGTGAGCTTGGGGTGGAGAGATCCTTGAGGACCCATTTCTTAGTAAGATTTCTTTTTAGAGATCTCACCCCGTGTTGGGGCACATTTTCAGTTACAGGTACCTCTGAGGTTGAGACCTCTGGTGGCAGGAAGCTAGAGTTGAGTTGATTATGCATGTTGCTTTACTGATACACCTAGATATAGATTATGCTTTGCTATTAGCATATTGTCGTTTGATTTGAGACATTGTTTGGCTATGTTTCCTTATTTGGTGAGCATGGGGGTTGTCCATGCCACATTGATATCAGTTATGTTATTTCAGACTTGAGTTATACTTATGCATCAGAACATGGTCCGGTCTACGTGGTGTAATTGCGTGACTAGATAATATTTATGATATGAGGATTTTCAGTTTAGATATTATTGCAATTTACATACAAGCAATATTTTAAAAAGGAATAAGTAATCCACTTGGTTAATAAATAATGATATCATAATTGGAAAGAAAAGTTAGCTTCTGCAATTATTTAACTGCGCTATTACGATATGTATGTCTAATACACTAGGTGCACACGGGGTGTTACAACTATAATGAGGGTCATATTGGAGGAGATGAGGACTGCTCGCAATAATGGCCAGTATCGTTTACCACTGCCACCGCCACCACCTTCTCCTCATCATCAAGATGGGAATAGGAGTGGATGAAACCATTTTCAGGAAATATGGGTCAGAGTAACTTGGAAGGTGTTAGTCATCTTACTGGCATGATGCAGCCATACTACGAACCTATTTAGGACCAGGAGACGAGAGATCGTCGGCTGAATGCTTTACGCAAGCATAAGCCATCATCCTTTGACGTATCGTATAACCCGATTGTCGCAGCCAAATGGTTGAAGGCCCTAGATAAGATTTTTAGGGTGATGTAGTGTACTGATCCATAGAAGTTACTATTATCTACCTACATGCTTGAGGGAGATGCACATGAGTGGTGGATGAACACCTCTTAGGCAAACGAGATGAAGGGCCAGTGATAAACCCTTGGTTTACCATGTTTTTTGGCCTAATTTTGATTGTTATATCTTATGAATTGCATGGAAATTAGGGTTTTATGCTGTAATGTTACAGTAATTGAATATCTTGCTAACATGTTCTCGTAATGCTAATTTACAAGGGTTTTTGACACATATTATGGAATTTTGGAACAAAAGGAAGACATCAAGGTGAGTTGAAGTCACAAGAAAGCAAGATTTCAAGTGTGTACCAGCTGAAGGAGGACGTTTTGGCGTCCATGAAGCATGTTTAAACGCAGAAAATGAAGAAAAACACCATTCCCTTGTGGAGGAGAACGTTTTGGCGCACAACAGCACGCCAAAACGTCCTGAAAACAACCAAAACCATTCGAAGAGCACGTTTTGGCGTGCTAATGGACGCCAAAACGTGTGAAGGCAGAAAAGAATACACATCAAGAACGTTTTAGCGCGCTACAGCACGCTAAAACGTCCATACACGGTCAAGCCAACTCCAGGAAAGATTTAATCAAGATATGCAACAGATTCCATATAGATACAAGGAGGAAACACCTCAACCTTGATTTGAAATAAGATATAAATCCAATGGGAAGATGTGATGAAGATACAACAAAGATTTGAAGCTCTAATTCATCAAACAAATCTCCAAGATATTACATGCAAAAAGGAAACAAAGATGAAATCAAATACAAATCTGATATGGATTCATTGGGAGATTTAATAATGGATACAACTCCTATGGTTATAAATAAGAAGCTTGGGAGCAGACCAACTCACTCATTCACCAATTCAGAAATTCATTCATCCTCATTCATACTCCAAGGAGGAATCCTGTTGCGGAGCGCTGGAACACTGAGGAACCAAGTTAACATCACACCAATGGAGGCTTGGGGTTCTCTTTTCTTTATTATTTCTTTTCAATTCAGTATGCTAGAGTAGTCTTTTATGTAGTTAAGGGTAGATGGAACCCAATTAAATCTTTATGTTTATGAATTAAATTGTCTCTGAATCCTGTTCTTTTTATAATTGAATAAATTATCTATTTTTAATGCCTTCTATGAGTTTGTTCCTTATAGAACGATTTTGGGGAATTGTATGACAATAGGGATGTTGGTGCATGAACCTTGACTTAATAATTTATCATAATCCTTGTGATCTAGGTATAGACATAGGGTAATTATGCAATCTTGAAATTCTTGATCTTAATGCATGTTTTCTTGGGGAATAATCGGGGAACTAGAGTTCTTTCAAGATTACATATATTTATGGTAACAAGGAATTGAGCCGTAATTAACTCAGATAGAATTGATTGGCAATATATTAAGAAACAGATTCTTGGTCATTTAATTCATAACATATTGAGGATATTGGGGAAGTCGAAACCTTAACTACGCTTGTTTTAAATCTTAATCAAACATCATCTTCATTCATCCTTTTAATTCTGAATTTTTATATTGCATGGTTTTACTTGTTTTTAATTTTAAGTTCTTTGAACCACAATTCTCTTCATCTCAATTCTCTCAAACCAAACCTTTGATTGTCCAACTAAAACGCAATTAGCGAACTAGTGCTTGAATTTCTGATCCTCGTGGGAACGATCTCGTACTCCGGTACACTTTATTACTTTCACGATCGGTGCACTTGTCGAGTCGCAACAAGTTTTTGGCGCTGTTGTCGGGGATCGAATTCTTCAACATTAGAAGTAACTAATTAAATTTTAGATTGGACGTTTATTTTTTCTGCACTTCAAGCATACCATAAAAACATTTTCTGCATACAAAAATTCTGCATATTTTTTCTGCATATTTAATTTTCTGCATTCTTTTCTGCAAATCTTAGTTTATGCGAGGTACTTCTAACCCGCGACTCTTGCAGTTTGATCCTTAGATAGAAAAGACATAGAGGAAACTTAGGAAAGACGCAAAAGCAAAGAAAGCGAAAGAAACAAAAACAGATCAACTTCTACGAAAACAAAGGAAAAACCAAAAGAGGAACCTAAGGAAGAACCAATGGCAGAAAACAACAATCAAATTGTTCGAAGGACATTGGGGGATTACATGACCCTAGCTCGAGCTCCACAGACAGCAAGCATTGTTAGACCCAACATAAAGGCTAACAACTTTGAACTGAAGCCAGCATTACTGCAACAGATTCAAAAAGAATAGTTCGCTGGAGGAAGCACAGAGAACCCCTATTGTCATCTTGATGACTTTTTGCTTTACTGTGATACATTAAAAGTAAATGGAGTTTCTCGTGATGCTATATTGCTCAGGATATTCCCATGCTCACTGAAAGATGAAGCAAGAGATTGGTTGCAGTCTCAACCTGAAGAAAGCATAACCAGTTGGGATGACTTAGCCGCGAAATTCTTGGCCAGATTTTTCTCAGCTTCAAAGATGGCTAGGCTCAAGGCAGAGATCACAGCTTTTGAACAAACAAAGCGAATCTTTGAACGAGGGTTGGACACGATTCAAAGGATTACTCCAGAAGTGTCCTCAACACGGAATTGAAGCATAGGAGAAGGAAAAAATCTTTTTCCAAGGGATGACAGCCAACACAAGAACATTGGTAAATGCCGCTTCAGGAGGCTCATTGAAAACAAAAACTCCTGAGGAAGCACTCGAATTGTTGGAATCACTAGCATCTCAAGAATTTGACAATGCTCCTGCTCCAGTTGCACCAAGAAGATCAGGGATCATGAAGCTTGAAGGCTATGATGCACTCTTAGCCCAAAATGAACAAATGCTACAAATGCACAAGAAACAACAAGAATAATTAGATGTCCTTAATAAGAAATTTAATATTTCTCAAGTTTCTTCTGTTTCTAATGCTAACATTAAATGTGATATTTGTCAAGAGGCTCATGCAACTGAGGATTGTGAATACATCATAAACACGGAAAAGCCACCAGCGGAGGTCAATGGACTCTAGTATGATCAAAAGAACTCGAACAATCTAGGAAGGAATCAATATGGTAATCAAGGGTGGAAGAATAATAATCAACACCCGGGGTTGAGTTACAAGTCAAACTACCAGCTGAATCCTCCTATGCCATTGCAACAACAACCTCAAGGCACCACATCAAAATGGGAGAAGGCTTTTGCATAGCTATTTAAAACAACATCCGACTACATTCAAAATGCAGATGCCTTCAGAGATGAAACAAGAGCTTCCTTCCGGAATCAAGAAGCTTCAATCCAGAACTTAGAGACTCAAATTGGTCAGCTGTCAAGGCAGTTCACTAAAAGAACCCAGGGCACTTTTCCAAGCAACACCGACACGAACCCAAAGGCACAATGTAATGCAATTGTCACAAGAAGTGGGATCGTGATTCAGCCTGTGGAAAAACCACAAGTTGAAAAGAAGAAAGAAGCTAAACCTGAAGCCGAACCTGAAGCTGAGAAAGAGAAAGAAGAAGATGAAGTAGAAGCAGAGAAGAGCATTCCAGAGAGGAAGCTGTTCAAATGGGAGAAAAAGAAAGCTTTGGATAGACAACCAAAAGCAGCAGATCCGTCTCCTTATGCAAAAGTTCCATACCCTCAGCGGTTGAAACAAGAAGTCCAAAAACAACAATACACCAAATTTCTGGACATCTTCAAGAAGCTGCAAGTCAACATACCTTTCGCAGAAGCCCTAGAAAGCATGTCAAACTATGTGAAGTTCATGAAAGACCTTCTATCAAAGAAACGCAAGTTGAAGGAATGCGAAACAGTGGCCTTGACAGAGGAGTACAGTGCAATCATCCAGAAGAAACTTCCTCCCAAGCTGAAGGATCCGAGCAGCTTCAGTATTCCTATTGAAATAGGAAACATTGAAGTTGGAAAAGTATTATGTGATCTGGGAACAAGTATCAACTTGATACCACTGTCCATGTGCAGAGCTCTTGGAATCAAAGAGCTCAAGCCGACTACAGTTTCTCTCCAGTTAGCTGACAGATCGATCAGACGACCAGATGGGGTAATTGAGGATGTTTTAGTTAAAATTGACAAATTTATCTTCCCTGCAGATTTTGTAGTTCAGAATATGGAAGAAGACATCGAAATTCGCCTATTACTTGGAAGGCCATTCTTAGCCACCGCAAGGACAATGATTGATGTGGAGCAAGGAAAACTGATATTGAGGGTGAACGAAGAAACAGTCACCATTGACGTCTTCGAATCAATGAAACATCCAACAGACGGAGAAGACTGTTTTATGATAGACATAATACAAGAAGCAATTGATGATGCTATGAAAGAGGAGAGTTCCCCGCTTGAGTTAGAACAAACCAACGAAGAAGTTGAAATAAATAATAAAGAACCAGTGGTAGAAGAACTTGAAAGAAAGAAATATGACATCCCTCTTGGAGCACCAAAGGTTGAGCTTAAGGAGTTACCCCCAAATTTAAAATATGCCTTCCTGGGTAACAACAACACATATCCAGTCATCATCAATGTTGAGATAACAACCGCTGAAGAAGAGAAGCTTCTCAAGGTGCTGAAGAAACACAAAGTTGCCATAGGATGGTCCTTCTCCGACCTAAAAGGTATAAATCCTTCCTTTTGTACTCATAAAATTCTAATGGAAGATGATATTAAACCTGTGAGGTAGCCACAAAGGAGACTCAATCCAACCATGAAAGAAGTGGTTAGGAAGGAAGTAGTAAAAATGTTGGATACAGGTATGATCTACCCTATATCTGATAGTGCATAGGTAAGTCCTGTACAAATGGTACCCAAGAAAGGTGGAGTCACTGTGGTGAGAAATGAGAACAACGAGTTGATTCCAACAAGGACAGTCACCGGGTGGAGGATGTGTGTTGACTAGAAAGACTTAATACAGCCACTCGGAAGGACCACTTCCCACTTCCTTTCTTGGACCAGATGTTGGAATGACTAGCTGGCCATGCCTTCTACTGCTTCTTGGATGGGTACTCAGGCTACAACCAAATAGTAATAGCTCCAGAAGATCAAGAAAAGACAGCATTCACTGCTTCTTGGAGGATGCCCTTCGACTTGTGCAATGCTCCTGCAACTTTCCAAAGGTGTATGCTTTCTATCTTTTCTGATATGATTGAGAAATCTATTGAAATCTTCATGGATGACTTTTCTATTTTTTGTCCCTCTTTTGACGTCTGTTTAGAAAATTTATCTACTATTTTACAAAGATGTCAAGAGAGTAATCTTGTTTTAAATTGGGAAAATGCCACTTTATGGTAAAAGATGGCATAGTTTTAGAACATAAAGTGTCCCAAGCTGGTATAGAAGTAGATAGAGCTAAGATATTTGTTATTGAGAAACTTCCCCCTCCCTCTAACGTTAAAGGTATTCGAAGTTTTCTTGGTCATGCAGGTTTCTACAGACGCTTTATCAAAGACTTTTCCAAGATAGCAAAACCACTATGCAAGCTGTTGGTCAAAGATAAGGAATTCAACTTCACAGACGAATGTTTGGTAGCATTTAATATTTTAAAAGATCAATTGACCACTGCACCTGATTTCACACTCCCTTTTGAATTAATGTGTGATGCTAGTGATTATGCCATAGGGGCTGTTTTAGGACAAAGAAAGAATAAATTGTTGCATGTGATTTATTTTGCTATTAAAATTCTGAATGATGCACAAAATAATTATGCAACCACTGAAAAAGAGTTACTAGCAGTTGTCTATGCATTTGATAAATTTAGATCGTATTTGCTGGGGTCTAAAGTAATTGTATACACTAATCATGCTGCTTTAAAATATTTGTTGAATAAGCAGGATGCAAAGCCACAACTACTGAGGTGGATGCTGCTCCTTCAAGAATTTGAAGTGGAAATCAGAGACAAGAAAGGTGTAGAAAACTTGGTAGCTGATCACCTCTCCAGAATTCAAGAAAAAGATCTTCAAGACGGACCTGAGCTGAAGATCAAAGAGGAATTTCCGGATGAGCAAATCATGGCTATCAATGTCATCTCGGATCCGCAACCGAAGGAAGTAAAGACCACAAGTAAACCTCCTTGGTTTGCAGACTTTGCAAACTTCATAGCAGCAGGAGAAATTCAAGTAGACTTCACATGGCAACAAAGAAAGAAGTTCTTACATGATGTCAAGAAATACTTATGGGATGAGCCCTTCCTTTTCTACAGATGTGCTGATGGCGTAATAAGGCGATGTATTCCAGAAGAAGAAATGAAGGACGTCCTGTGGCACTATCATGGTTCCAGCTACGGTGGACACTTCGCAGGAGAAAGAACGGCTGCAAAGGTGCTGATGAGTGGTTTCTATTGGCCAACACTTTACAAAGATGCAAGGAAGTTCGTTGAATCATGTGATAGATGTCAGCGAATGGGGAACATCTCCATAAGACATGAAATGTCCCTCAACAACATATTGAAGGTTGAGATCTTTGATGTGTGGGGAATGGACTTCATGGGACCCTTCCCGCCTTCTTATGGCAACAAATACATCTTGGTTGCGATTGATTACGTCTCCAAATGGGTTGAAGTTGTTGCCCTTCCTACTGATGATGCTCGGGTGGTCATTGCATTCTTGAAAAGAAACATATTCGTTCGATATGGAGTACCACGAGCGATCATAAGTGACGGAGGAACTCATTTCGACAACAGACAAGTGGAATACGTACTGGCTAAATGCGGCGTGAAGCATAAGATTGCAACACCATATCATCCGAAAACAAGTGGTCAAGTGGAGATTTCCAACCGATAGCTTAAACGTATCTTGGAGAAAACAGTGGGAAGCTCCAGAAAATATTAGTCCAAGAAGCTTGATGATGCACTGTGGGCATACCGGACTGCCTTCAAGACACCAATAGGTATGTCCCCTTTCCAATTACTGTTCGGGAAAGCTTGTCACTTATCGGTAGAATTGGAGCATAAAGCACTGTGGGCAATCAAGTACCTGAACTTCGACTCCAAGACAGCAGTTGAGAAAAAATTGCTTCAACTGGATGAGCTCGACGGATTCAGACTATCTGCGTACGAGAGTGCGAGTTCGTACAAAGAGACGAAGAAGTGGCATGACAAGAAGATCCTACCTCGA